>NC_042621.1:311636685-311792121 GCF_901001135.1 Rhinatrema bivittatum
CCGCCACTGCCGCTCCTTCCGGGTCTCCTGGCATGGTCAGGGACTTCCCTCCATCGGCCCGTGCTCCTCCTACGACTGCTGCCGTGCGGGATAAGCCGCCGCCATCATCTTCTTTGGCTTTCAGCCCCTAGGCGCATGTGCGTCATCGGCTGGAATTTAAAGGGGCCGTGGTGGGAAAAGCTCCCGTGGACCCTAGTGATGACGTCACCTGCCTTGAGTATTTAAAGCAAGCTCTGGTAGACAGAACTTGCCTTGGCAACAGGTCTCCTCGCTCGTTCCTGGCGTTGCTGCTGCTTTGTTCCTGTGTTCCGGCTCCCATTCCAGCTCCTGTTCCACTCCTGGGTCCCAGCACCCGTTCCAGCTCCTGCTCTTGCTCCAGTGTTCCTACTCCCATTCCTGTTCCTCGCTTCTCAGAAGGACCTTGGCTCCTGACCCACCTAAGACCAGCCGGCCCCGGCACCCAAGGGCTCAACCTACGGGTAATGTGGGCTGGTATTGACGAAGCTCCTTCTGGTCTCTGCTTCCCGTACGGCCTTGCCTCCTGATGGTGGGGATCTGTGGTGCTCTTCTCCACAGGTAGCGCCAACTCCACCTCGGGGCAAGGGTCCACGTCCGCAACAGGATGGGGATTGATCGGTTCTTGTAGATGTCACACTTCATCCCATTACCAGACCTTCCTTCTGTGGCAGAATTAGTGCCACTCTTTTCACATAATACATAAGAACATAAGAAATTGCCATGCTGGGTCAGGCCAAGGGTCCTTCAAGCCCAGCATCCTGTTTCCAACAGAGGCCAAACCAGGCCACAAGAACCTGGCAATTACCCAAACACTAAGAAGATCCCATGCTACTGATGCAATTAATAGCAGTGGCTATTCCCTAAGTAAACTTGATTAATAGCCATTAATGGACTTCTCCTCCAAGAACTTATCCAAACCTTTTTTGAACCCAGCTACACTAACTGCACTAACCACATCCTCTGGCAACAAATTCCAGAGCTTTATTGTGCGTTGAGTGAAAAAGAATTTTCTCCGATTAGTCTTAAATGTGCTACTTGCTAACTTCATGGAATGCCCCCTAGTCTTTCTATTATTCAAAAGTGTAAATAACCAATTCACATCTACTCGTTCAAGACCTCTCATGATCTTAAAGACCTCTATCATATCCCCTCTCAGCCATCTCTTCTCCAAGCTGAACAGCCCTAACCTCTTCAGCCTTTCCTCATAGGGGAGCTGTTCCATCCCCTTTATCATTATGTTCGCTCACGTAATCTCAGATCCAAAAACCAATCTATTCTACAAATTCCCTCTCCCAGGGCTACCAGACTTGTGTGTCACATGAATGGGCCTTTTCCATTCAAGGTCCAATTATATGGAATTCCATTCCTCTATCCTTAAGATCATTATCCAATAACATGGAATTCAAGAAAGCTCTAAAACACCATCTATTTCAACAAGCATTTAAAGACCTATGCAAACCTTAACCATTCTGCCCTCTTTTTCTCTTATCAATTAGCTTTTAACTCACAGGCCAGTTCCTGTTATGTTTTATTATATATGTTTATTTATAAATGTTTTTTACTCTTATTGTTTTGATTATGATTGTATTATTTGTAACCCACCATGTTTTTTACTCTTATTGTTTTGATTATGATTGTATTACTTGTAACCCACCATGTTTTTACTCTTATTGTTTTGATTATGATTGTATTATTTGTAACCCACCATGTTTTTTACTCTTATTGTTTTCATTATGATTGCATTATTTGTAACCCACCCCAAACATCGGAGGGCACGGGTAATAAATCCTTTTAAATACATAAATAATTATACAGACCACCACCAGGGTTTCCTCTGGTTTCGCCCTGACCAGGCATAGTTCACCACATTTTGGGTCTCATGGTGCAGGTAAGGCAGTCTAGTGGTGCACCCGCTGCACGACATTCTGGGATGCAATATTAGCAGGTTCATGCCAGCCCTCACTTCCATTCTGCCACAGGATTCTGGGAGACCATCCGACCTGCAATGTTGCTTGACTCCTTGCTCAGTGTTTCCATACAGGTTGGGTGAGCCACTGATATCACTGCAGATGCCTGGAGGCTGGCATGGACCTACCCACCCAGCAGCATTATACGGTCTGAGTGCACTGAGGACAGTCACACCAGTTGACAGTCACACCAGTAGGGGTGGGTTCCCTTCCCATTAACCTCCATGGAGAAAGGAAGTTTTGGAGAATAGCACAGTGGCAGACATCTTCCTGTGCCCTAGGGCAAATACCAATACTGCTGCACCATAAGAACATGAGAAGTTGCTCTACTTCTTCAGACTGAGGGTCCATCAAGCCCAGCATCCTGATTTCAACAGTGGCCAATCCAGGATGCAAGTGCCTTGCAAGTATCAACAATTAAATATTATAATGCTACTAATGCCAGAAACAGCAGTGGCTATTCCCTAAAAAATTTTGATTAATAGCAGTTTATAGACTTCTCCAGGAATTTATCCAAATCATTTTTTAAACCCAGCTACACTAACTGCACTAACCATGTACTTTGGCAATGAATTCCAGAGCTTAATTGTGCATTGAGTGAAAAATAATTTTCTCTGATTTGTTTTAAATGTGCTACTTGCTACTTCATGGAATGCCCCCTAGTCTTTCTATTATATTTATTTATTTATTTATGAGCTTTTATATACCGATGTTTATGTACTGGTACATATCACGTCGGTTTACATAGAACCAAAGTTGGAAATTACATCGAACAAGAGGGTACAAATAACAGGTCTAACTTCGTGAGAACTTATAGATAACGCTGAGAACTTATAGATAAAGCTGAGGACGACTTAGAATTTAAAAATTTAAAATTATTACAAATAACAAATAAATAAATAACAATCAACAAAGTCGGAATTACAACCGACTTAATAAGCATGGGTGCAGATTGAAGTAAAGTAGAGCTAAACAGGAGAATTAAGGGCTACGGCGTCAGACTTCTAGCATGATGGGGTATGCAATGAGTGAATCAAACCCTAGGGAGAGACCTTTAAGTGAAGGCTTTTGTAAAAAGCCAAGTTTTTAGCTTCTTTCTGAACGTTCGACTACAGGTTTCTAGACGAAGGTCCGTGGGGAGGGCGTTCCAAAGAACAGGGCTGGCAGTCTAGAATGCTTGTTTCTTTAGTAGTGACTTGGCCGGAGGTGCATATAAAGTGCCTAAGTAGCTGGTTCTGATAGGTCTTAGTGATGCGTGGGGACGAAGTGGGTCGCTTAGATCTAGCGAAGTTTGGGAATGAATGGTCTTGTGGGTTATGGTTAGTATTTTGAAAATGATTCTATGTTTAATAGGGAGCCAGTGAAGGTTTTTTTTAGAATAGGTGTGATGTGTTCTCCTCTCCTGGAGTTAGTTAGAATCCTGGCAGTCGAGTTCTGCAACATTTGTAGTGGTTTGGTTGTGATAGCTGGTAGGCCAATTAGCAGAGAGTTGCAATAATCGATTTTTTTGAATAGAATTGTTTGGAGGACTGTTCTAAAGTCCTGAAAATGGAGGAGAGGTTTCAGCTTTTTCAGTACGTGTAGTTTGTGAAAGCATTCTTTCGTTGTGTTTTTGACAAATGGTTTGAGATTCAGCCTATTGTCGATGGTGACGCCAAGGTCTCTGACGTGTGTGGAGGGGATCCAAAATGGTATGATTAGATTGTTGGCAGCCTGAAAGTTGTCATCCAAATTGATCAGCATAAGTTCCGTTTTTGAAGTATTGAGAACTAAGTTGAGGCTAGTGAGGAGGGAGTTTATGGACTGCAGACAATTGTTCCAGAAGTTGATGGTGTTGGATAAAGATTCAGTGATTGGCAGCAGTATCTGGACGTCATTGGCATATATAAAGTGAGTGATCCTTAGGCTTGAGAGCAGATGACAAAGGGGGAGAAGGTAGATGTTAAACAGGGTTGGGGAGAGGGAGGATCCTTGAGGGACTCCGAGAGTGGACTTGACCGAGTGAGAATCCTTGTTGCTTATTCTAACCTTGTATGTCCTGTTGGTAAGGAATGATCTGAACCATTCGAGGGCTGATCCAGAGATGCCAATGTCTGAGAGCCGGGTGATGAGGATCGAGTGCTTAACGGTGTCAAATGCTGCAGATATATCTAGAAGTGCCAGGAGGTAGGGGGTCTTTTTCTCCAGTCCGGAGAGGACTCTGTCTGTCAGTGAGATTAAGAGGGATTCCGTACTGAGGGATTTGCGGAATACGAATTGGGTTGTTGTGAGAATCTTGTGGTCTTCTAGGAATTCTGACAACTGTTTATTAACTATTCTCTCCATAAGTTTGGCGATAAACGGTAGGTTAGCAATGGGGCAAAAATTGGCTGGGTCTGCTGGGTTCAGGTTGGGTTTTTTGAGGAGAGGTTTGAGGGTAGCTATTTTTAGCGTGTCTGGTACTTCTCCTTGGGTTAACGAACGGTTGATGATCTCTGCTAAGGGCTTCGCAATGATGTTTGGGATGGCGAGTAGTAATTTGGATGGAATGGCATCTATCGGATGATTGGAGGGTTTCATCTTTTTGAGAATAGATTCAATTTCAAGTGTGGAAGTGGGTTCGAAGGATTCTAGGTTTGCTTTCTGGCTGGAGGGGGGAGAGAGGAGAGAAGGAGGTTCTATATTATGCATAGCCAGAGGTGCTATTAACTTCAGGATTTTGTTTTCGAAGAATTGTGCAAGTTCAGTGCATCTGAATTGAGCTTGATCATCAGGGATAACTGGGGAGGTGGGTTTTATGAGCTCTGAGACATATGAGAACAGTGCTTTGGCATCAAAGGAAAAATTGTGAATTTTGTGGGCATAAAAATCTCTCTGTGCGAAGGATGTTGTTTCTGTAACTGTGCATGAGGGTTTTGTACTCATTTAGTGTAGCGTTGGATTGTCTCTTTCGCCATGCGTGTTCTTTTTTTCTCAGTTCTAGTTTGATGTTTTTTAGTTCTTGAGTGAACCATGGTTTTTTGTTTTTACAGGATGGGTCGAGCTCTTTAGTTTTTAAGGGGCAAAGTTTTTCTGCCACCTTGTTTGTGATGCTCTGCCATGTAGAGATGGCTGCTTCTGCGTCTGAAAGGTCAAGGTTGGTGAGTTCCGATGAGAGGTGAGAGGTAAGGTCTTCCATAGAGCAAGAGTTCCTATAGTAGATTGTGGTTTTAGTGGTTATTGACAAAGGGTTGTCTTTGATACAGAGATCCGTTGTGATCATTAGATGGTCTGACCATGGGATAGGGGAGCAAAGAGGGGGGGAAGAAGGTGTGAGGCTAGAGTTTATGAATATAAGGTCCAGTGTGTGCCCCGCTTTGTGCGTGGGACTTTTAACGATTTGTGAGAAGCCCATAGCCTTGAAGGAAGATAATAGTATTTCGCAGTTGGAAGAAAGGGGGGGTCACATCAATGTGCAGGTTAAAGTCTCCCAGGATGACTGCTGGGGTGTCATTTTTGATGAGTTTGGCAATGAGCTCGATGAGTGGAGATGGATACGAGTCTAGGAGGCCAGGCGGAGCATAGAGTAAACAAATTTGGAGATGTTTAGAGCTAAAGAGGGCAAATTCCAGAAGTGAGGTATGTATAGAGATCTGTAGGGATAGACTCAGCTCTTTTATTGCAGCTAAGCAGAGTCCCCCCCCCCTCCCCTCTTTTTTTAGGTCTAGGTATTGAATAGATATCATAGAGGTGAATGGGTAGTTGATTTATAAGGGCTAGGTCTGTGGGTTTCAACCAGGTTTCAGTGATTGTGAGTCCAGGAGATAGTCGTTGATTAAATGTGTTTTTTTTTAAATTGATTGGGCGTTGAAGAGTGTTAGTGTGAAAAAGGAAAGCCCAAGGAATTGAGTGAGTGGGGATGTCATAATTGGTATCAGACGCTGAAGTTGGGGGACTGTAGGATCAGAGCGTTTTATATGGTTATGGTATAGGTTTTTTATGGTGGGGATAGGGAACATGAGCATGATTGGAGCCCCAGAGGATATTGAAAAAGAGGATGAATTAATGATGTCTGAATGAGGCTTGTCTCTGCAGAAAAATGTTAGCTGAGTGGGGTGTCTGAATGAGTGGGATGTCTGAATGAGTGGGGTGTCTGAATGAGTGGGATGTCTGAATGAGTGGGATATCTGAATGAGGCTTGTCTCTGCAGAAAAATGTTAGCTGAGTGAAGAGTAAATAACCGATTCACATTTACCCAATCTAGACCTCTCATGATTTTAAACACCTCTATCATATCCCCCCTCAGCCGTCTCTTCTCCAAGCTGAAAAGTCCTAACCTCTTCAGCCTTTCCTCATAGGGGAGCTGTTCCATTCCCCTTATCATTTTGGTAGCCCTTCTCTGTACCTTCTCCATTGCAACTATATCTTTTTTGAGATGCGGTGACCAGAATTGTACACAGTATTCAAGGTGCAGTCTCACCATGGAGCGATATAGAGGCATTATGACATTTTCTGTTTTATTCTCCATTCCCTTTCTAATAATTCCTAACATTCTGTTGAGCCGATGATTTCAATGTAATATCAACTATGATGCCCAGTACGGATGTGAATCGTTTATCTGACGATTGAAAATATCGTCCGATATTTTCAATATCGTCAGATAACGGGGGGGGGCCCGATAGCGATAGGAAACCCCACGATTAATTTAGTGGGTTTTCTTATCGTTATGGAGGGGGGGGGGGTGGGAAGAAAGGACACAACCTAAAAACACAACCTGACCCTTTAAAATGAGTTTGTTAGTATCCCCCCACACTCCGGACCTCCCCCCAAATTTTTAAATACCTGGTGGTCCAGCGGGGGTCCCGGGAGCATTCTCTCATGCTCGGGCTGTCGGCTGCCACTAATCAAAATGGCGCCGATGGCCCTTTGCTCTTACCCTGTGACAGGGGCTATCGGTGCCATTGGTCGGCCCCTGTCACATGGTAGGTGCACTGGATGGCCCGCGCCATTTTTAAAGATGGCGCGGGCCATGTGAATTGGAACCAGAATCCGAACCGATACCAGTTCCGATTCACATCTCTAATGCCCAGAACCTTTTCATGGATGGTAACTCCTAATATGGAGCCTAACATTGTGTCTTTGTGCTTTTTATACCATTTATCTGGCACCTCAGTCCTCGAGGTACACCTTAGGATTGTACAGCCTACCTTCTCACTGCATTGCTATGGTCTTGCCATTTCCATTTTTAACAATTGCCAACATCACAGCTGTCCCTACCACTCCAGCCAGTCTTAAGAACATAAGAACATGCTATACTGGGTCAGACCAAGGGTCCATCAAGCCCAGCATCCTGTTTCCAACAGTGGCCAATCCAGGCCATAAGAACTTGGCAAGTACCCAAAAACTAAGCCTATTCTATGTTACTGTTGCTAGTAATAGCAGTGGCTATTTTCTAAGTCAACTTAATTAATAGCAGGTAATGGACTTCTCCTCCAAGAACTTATCCAATCCTTTTTTAAACACAGCTATACTAACTGCACTAACCACATCCTCTGGCAACAAATTCCAGAGTTTAATTGTGCGTTGAGTAAAAAAGAACTTTCTCCGATTAGTTTTAAATGTGCCACATGCTAACTTCATGGAGTGCCCCCTAGTCCTTCTATTATCTGACAGAGTAAATAACCGATTCACATCTACCTGTTCTAGACCTTTCGTGGTTTATTGCAGTGCTTTCTCTGCTACTCCAGATGCTGTTCGACGTCTACTATTTCATGGAAGCATATGCTACTAGTTGGATTAGCCACATAATACCTTTGACGTGAAAAAGTATCCCCTACTCCATCTTGTAATTGTATACAAGGTTCCTTCAAAATCACCTTCCCCTATGGTACTTGACAACTCTTGCTCTTGCCATGGCTTTCCATTGCTTTACACAGGCCTTACCTACCTACTTATGTTTAATGGTTTCATGGTCTCTTGAACATTTTCTTCAGCTTCCGTACCTTTACGGATTTTGCAATTATTACTCTCATCAGATGTTCAGTCTTTGATGGAATCATAGCAACAGGTAAGATCTGGGCTGCAGAAGTGCAGCAACCAGCTCCACCAGAACTATACCCCTTACTACTTCTGAGGTAATGGAGGCAGTATATGCAAATATTGATTCATAAGAAGAATCGTATCCTGGATTCCTGAATCATAAAATATAAAAAGCTATTGACTAGACATCATATAAAGGCCTTGTAAGCTGTTTTTACTGGGAGAAGTGAGGGGTGGGGGGTTTTGAAGGATAGAATAATAAAAGATAGAAAAAGAGATTCTTATGTTTCTGTGAATGTTGAAATTTGGCAATTTTAATGCAATCTATTGAATATATTTTATAAACTGTTATTGTTTAATGAAGATGTTGAAAGATAATCAGCATTTGGTAGGCTCTGATCAGTAGCACCTTATCCTCCAGCAACCAGACAGATCCTTTGGAAATTGTATCTGACATCCTCCAGGGATTTCCTCTGCCTTCTCCCTGCATGCTCGTCACTTTCTAACAATTTGCAGGCCGATACAGTATGGCGCGCTCAGCTGCGCGTCTATTACCCCTTATACAGTAAGGGGTTTAGCGTGTTGAAAACACGCGGCCAAACCCCTTGAAAAGTAATAGCGCTCATCACATGAAAATGCACGTTGAATAGGCTATTAATGAGGATACTGAAAGTAAAATGTGTGGCCAAGGGCAGGCGTTAATTTCTGAGCAACCCGGAAAAGTGTACGGAAAAGCAGAAAATACTGCTTTTCTGTACAGCCTCCGACTTAATATCCTAGTGATATTACGTTGAAGGAACCAAAAACAAAAATAAATAAAGTTAAATAAAAAGTCTGCCCGCCGGTCAGTGATCAGCAAAACGAATTCTCAATTTTACCAGCGTCTATTTTCCTAACCCATGGGTGTCAGGAGGTCAAAACTGAGTGTGGATTGTTGGAGCCACTGACAGCTACCTCTACTACGAATAAGGAGGCGTTAGGGATGCGCTATTGTCCCCAGCACTTCCTTCTTAGTGCAACCCCTCATTTAAATATTGAATCGCGTGCCTAAGAGAGGTGCCTGGGCTCCCCCGCGTTTCTTTCTGTATCGGACTGTTAGTTGGAGCCTTTGGCGTGTTTTGCCACTCTGGGTGACAGCTTTCTGCCTTCTCTTTCCTCAGGCCACTCCTGCCATGGGTCTGCCTCCCTGGTCTGTTGCCCTCAGCCACAATAAGCAGATTATAGTGGCCAAACATTTTGTCAGAAAGTAAGTAGGTCAGCTAGGAAGGTGCTTTTATTAACCTAGAGCTCGTCAGTTTGCACAAAATAAATAGTGAGAAAAAAGCGATTTCATGCAACACGTTATGTCTTCAGTTATTTTTTCCTACAGTCTGTGACATTTCCTGTGTTATTGTGCAATCTGAAGGCCTCCCTTATCTGCATAATTTGCATCGATTTTTCCTATTATGCATAAAAATTAGTGATAAAATGTCTTAGCGCAGCCAGCAAAGCCCAGAAAGGAGGGGAGTTTTCCCTGGGTCTGTCTTCTGAGGAGGGGGAAGACGGCGCATGCAGTGCCAGGGCTGCTCCCTGCCGGAGTCTGTGAAGGGGCTAAGCCATGGACGCAGGAAAACCTGCCGCTGGCCCCGAGGGCTCTGTCAGTGCCGTCTAATAGATGAAAGTCCTTCTGATACAAATAAGCTGTTTGCTTCTCAGCTTCTGTTTTCATAAAATATAACCTTTTTATGATTTATGACCGGCACAGGATCCACAGGATGGATTTTCTGGCTCCGAATTGGTTGCGTGTCAACAAGAAAAATATAGATAACATATCAAAACTGCAGGGAGTTACTGGCACACAAAATGAGGACATTCTTTATGTTGGTAAAGTTTAGTTCCTTTTAAAGTTGTAGGAGGCAGTGAAGGCAGTGTCCTCTCACTGGGGATGGTGGCCACCAGGGACGGGCTGAGGCTTGCAGTCCTGCTCCTGGTGCACAGCAGACGAGCCGCGGCAAAACGGGGTCTCGGGGCTTCATGAGCAGGTGCAGGGGAAAGCACGGAGAAGAAATTCATCCCCAAAGAACAAGTCACACCCTAAACTGACCTGAGGGAGGGGATGGAAATGGATTAAACTGCATTGTTATTCCCGATAAATAAACGAGGTAACTGAACAAACACACGAAGCAGCAGTTCCACGGAAACCACTTGTAAGCAACATCACGTCACAATGCATTTTACACTTTTATAGCACAAAAAACAACCCAAAGCAGAAAGAATACAATAACCCAAGCAAAACTGTCCCTCATATACAAAATGGCCTCATCCCCCATGCTCACTGGTAATGTTATGTTTGCTGGCTGGCGGGACGTCCCTGGGAGCCTCGGCACTTACCCTGGGTTTCACCTCATGGTCCTAGCAGGACACCGCCAGGCTCCCCTCACGGGGTGTGGGATGCTGCCATGACAGCCACCTTAGGAGTCTGCACTCCCCACTTCTTGCCATGGAAAGGGCCCACAGCACCCACCGATGATGTCAGCAGCCTCAGTCCTATGTAGGGGCTCCATGGACTTCCCTATCTCCTGCATATTGCATGTAGTACGCGTTGCTATTTCTTGCGTTCCTGCTTCCTGCATCCTGCGATCCCGTTTCCTGTCTCATCCAGCCCAACTTTGAGTTCCACTACCCACCAGCAGCTAAGGATCAGAGAGTTGATGCTCTCTTCCGCTCCTTCCAGACAGAAGATATAACAGAGTCCAAAACACCATTGATGCTGTGAGGGTCATCATCACTGCTACTACACCGGGAAGACAGTAGTTCCCAAGCGCCTATGCGAAAGCATGTTAAAATGAGCTCATGATTCACACTTAGCAGGGCACCCTGCAGCTTCCTGTACTGTTGAACTTATCTGGCACCACTACTGGTGGCCACAGGTAAAGAACAATGTAAAGAATTACGTGGAAACCTGCCCTGTCTATACACAGCCTAAGTCCACTTGCGCCTGACCTTGTGAGCTGTTACAGCTATTGCTAGCCCCTGAGGAATCCTGCACCCACTTATCCACTGATTTTATATTCACATTTATTAACATTTGTGAATTGCCTAACAGTTAAAAGGTCTAGGCAATGAACATGAGTACAATCGTAAAAAAGTGACAATACAACAGTAAATTAAAAATGTAAATGAAAAAAAACCCATAAATCATTAAGATAAATGAATCATAAAACATGATTGCAATACAGGTAAAACAAATATAATCAGACATAAATATTAAAATAAACTATATATAAAATAAAGATAAGAAATTTAAAAACATGCTCGGTTGAAAGGAAAAGTCTTAACTTGCTTTCTGAAATTCTTACCAAATCATATTGTCTGATATCTATCAGAAAAGAATTCCAGAGCGTGGGCCCAGTGAAGGAAAAGGCACACTCGCAGGTCATGTGTAATCGAGTGACATTGGGTAGTGGGATCTTGAGCAGACCACGTTGTGAAGAGCACAAGGCTCTAGTGGGTTGATAAAATTTCAATATTGCGTTGGCCCAATGGCAGGTCTGGTCGTTAAGCAATTTAAAAATTAACATTCCAAGCTGATATTTTACTCTCTCATTAATTGGGAGCCAGTGTAATTCGATTAAGGTGGAGGTGATATGGTGTCTACGCTTTAATCCTGATAAAAGTTGCTCAGTGGAGTTCAATAGCAGCTGCAACAGTCGTAGTGAAGTGAAAGAAGTCCCTGTAAATAAACTGTTACAGTACTCGACGATGGGGAAAATGGATGCTTGAAGAGCTGTGTAAAACTGTGTAAAAGATTCCAGAGGCCTGCGAGGACTCGAAATCTGTAGAATCCATGAGAAATGACCTGTTTTATTTGAGGACGAAAAGAAAGGGTGTTATCTAAAATTACTCCAAGACTTTTAATATGGCTCTTAATTGGAAAGGAGAGATTATCTAGAGAGATGGACATTGTATTGAAGGAGGAGTAGGGACTATGAACCACTAAAAACTCTGTTTTGGACATATTGAGAGATTGTTTTAACCATTTTTTTATTGAGCAGAAACAAATATTGAGATGATCCATAGTATCTTGCCGAGTAGGACGAATACAAAGAACAAACTGTATGTCGTTGGCATAAAGTTTATAACAATCATTCAGAGTGGAGAGGATTTTACAGATAGGAGCTAGATAAATATTAAAGAGAACAGAGGAAAGTGTAGATCCCTGAAGGACACCAGTTTTGATTAATTTATTTATTTGTTTGTTTACTTTTTTATACCGGTATTCAAAAGGATATCATATCGGTGTAGATTGTAAAACCTTCACATCAAACATAAAAAATAAAATAACATTTATCAAAACCTATAAAAGCAAATATAATAAATAGTCAATAAAATACCTAAAAATAACAAGACATTCCTACCATGAAATAGAATATGCATTGGTTTTTATAGTTAAAGGAGTTATAGTATGTACTCCTGAAACCTGTTATTTATGTAAAGCCTGTGGCTGTTATTTGTTTACTTCCGGTATAACCTGTTGTATGTAAAGCCTGTTGCTAATTTATTGTTTACTGTAAACCATGGTGATGTATATCTATACGTACCATGGTATATAAGAATCTCTAAATAAATAAATAAATAAATAAATAAATATTAGCACTAAAATTAGAAGGGAAGGAAGGCAAGGGAGAAGGGGAATAATCTTAATTAGCAAAGGCCTGCTCAAACAGCCAGGTTTTAAGGGTTTTTTTTAAAGTGTTAGGCTGTGATTCCAGTCTTATCTCTGTTGGTAAAGAATTCCACATTTTTGGGCCAGCCAATGACTATGCTCGATCCCTAACTGAATTTAGATGCGCCAATTTGGGTGATGGGATCGATAATAAGGCTTTACTTGCTGAGCGTAAATTGCGCTGTGGTGTGTGCATGTGCAATACCGAATTTAACCATTCTATTCTATCTCCATATAAGGCTTTGTGTATAATAGATAAACATTTAAATTGGATTCTGTAGAAAACTGGAAGCCAATGAGGTTCTTTAGGAACAGGCGTAATGTGGTCTTGTTTCTTACTTCCAGTTAAAATACGGGCAGCAGCATTTTGCAAAAGCTGCAAAGGGCGGATTGTGGAAGTAGGAAGGCCCAATAGTAGGGCGTTACAATAATCTATTTTCGAGAATAACAGGGCTTGCAGAACTGTCGGTGAGTGTTGAGATCTTGCCTGATAAATTTTATGTATTGTTTTCAATGTGAGTCAAAAACGACTCTACCAAAGACAAGATTTCAACACTCACCGACAGAGGATTTAACGAGGACGAATTCCCTGATGAAAGGTCCCTGGATGGACTTGAAACGTGGCTGCGTCGGTCATTGATTTACGACATCAGATAAGTCGGGATGTTGATTGAGCTTGTGTTCAAGCCTTTTTTACATTTATAATGCCTGAGAGGTCGATATAGCTTGCCTAAGTACCATAAACGTTTGGGTTACTTTATATATTACCGGGACAGTTATATTAATTGCTTCAGTTTTTAACGACATGGAATTCACAGACAAGCAAAAACATTTTTTAAAAATCAAAGGATTGGATCACTTGGTGTTTTCACACGATACGTTAAAAAATATGGATGGAGGAGATCCGTTTATGATTATAATATAACTGTATCACCCGGTAGGGGTTTATGATACCAATATATGAAATGTTCCTCTTCTCATCAAAAAATTTTTTTTCTGTGACTATAAAAAATTTTTTTGAATCCAGCTTAAATGCTTCACTCAGTATTGGGGTAATTAATATTATATCAATTGTGGTAAAAAAAATTGTTTCAAGAGGGGTTTGAGATTGGTTTATTGAATTCTTGTATAAATCCCTCATAATTTATTGGGTGCCATTTAAAGACTTAATTTATTGTATACACAATAAATTAAGGACATTCTCATTTTTCCACTATCATCAACGCTGAGCCCCTGAAGAAGGAGTTTTTCAGCTCCGAAACATCGTCTATTGGACACTTAATGCTTACGGGGTACCCGCTCCTCGGGGGCCTCACTTGCTTTTCAGGTTGCTATCAGGAAACCAGTACTCACTCCTCGAGAGTCCATGTTCCCTGACTCGCTGCCTACTCCTACCTTTTCTTCTGCCTGGAAGGATTCGCTAATCTTCAACACCAGTGAGTACTACCATCTTCATCTCAGAGCTGTTCCCTGGAACCAGGTACTCGCTCCTCGAGGGTCTGCCTCTGTTCCAGCCCTGGTGCCATCTCCTACGTGGAACCGCTGTGTGAGTACATCATCTTCAAGCCTCTCAGCTCTCAGGAATTAGGTACTCGCTCCTCAAGGGCCTGCCTCCGTTCCAGCCCTTGGTGCCATCTCCTACGTGGAACCGCTGTGTGAGTACATTACCTTCAAGCCTCTCAGCTCTCAGGAATTAGGTACTCTCTCCTCGAGGGTCTGCCTCCGTTCCAGCCCTAGTGCCATCTCCTACGTGGAACCGCTGTGTGAGTACATCATCTTCAAGTCTCTCAGTTCTCAGGGATCAGGTACTCGTTCCTTGAGGGCCTGCTCTCCCTATCCTGGGGTTCTCCATACTGGGGCTTGTGCATATTCCACTGTACTCATTATTCTCAGTTCTTTCCACTACAGCACTGCTGCCGGAGGAGTCGCTGTTCCAGCGCCTGAGGGATACTAGCCCAGCGGGCTACTTCTGCTGCTCACTACTGCCATCTCTGGTGGCTTCATCACATTGTCTAATAAAAGATCAATCTCTGTGTTTGTGTGTCCTAAGCTGAGCCTGACCTGTGGACCCTCACGGGACTTCCCCCCGTGGGCGTGGTCAGCTGCTACAGTGTCCAAGGGTCCACCCACACCTCACTAATTATAACAGATTGCTATCTCCATGGATCCGGCACAGTTCAATGCCTTACAGGCCGTCCCTGGCCTGGCCCTGCGCATTGCTAAACAACAAGACGCATTGGAGAAACTCACTTCAGCGTTTCATCAGATACAAACACAGAAGACGCAAGGCGCTACTTCCAGTTATGAAGATCAGTTACCTGAAGTAACTATAAAGACTATGGTACCTCTGGCTGCTCCAGTTCGTTTCTCTGGAGAGATTCAAAGAACTAGAGGTTTCCTAAACCAATGCTGCATACATTTCGCATTGCAGCCTGCGCACTTCCCTACAGCCTATGCCAAGACTACTTATATTCTATCTTATCTTGATGGAAGGGCCTTGTCTTGGGCTTCAACGCTGTGGGAACATAAGGATCCAATCCTGCAGGATAGTGATGGATTTCTAGAATTATTTAAATCCATTTTTGATGACCCTGCTCGAGTGACTGTTGCTTGTTCTGACCTGGTGGTCCTGAAGCAAGGCAACCGACCACTGGCTGATTTTGCAATAGAGTTCAAGACTCTTGCTACAGAACTATGCTGGGAACCTAGATGCCTGAAAACTCTCTTCTTCAGAGGTCTGAATACCCACTTGAAGGATGAGCTCACCGCTCGTGAGACACCTGACTCGCTGGATGAACTAGTGGCTTTGGCTACTAGAATTGACCGCCGGCTTCGTGATAAGGTGAAAGAACTCAAGCCTACTAAAGGACCGGTTCAGAAGGAGACTCGTGCTAAACTTGCACCTCGGGAGGTCCCAGCAGTACCTGTTGCCAGTGGAGAGGAACTGATGCAATTTGGTCGCAGCCATTAAACTCCAAAGGAGAGAAGACTTCGGAAGAGGCATGGCCTAAGTCCTGCAGGAGGACTGTTCTTAGGCCTTACCACGCCTTTTCCTCCACTCTCTCTACCAGTCTCCCTGACTTGTGGACCGTCTACAAACCAAACTCTTGCCCTTGTGGATTTGGGGGCAGGAGGCAACTTTATACTTCGACGCCTAGTGGAACATTTGAGGATTCCCATCGTCACTTTAGAAGCTCCACTACTCTTGTCTTCCATCCATGGAAAGCCTTTGCCCGGTGATGTGACTCTTCGCACTGAACCAGTGACTCTTCACACCGGAGTCCTCCATACGGAGACAATCTCCTTCTTTGTGTTAGAGAAGGCCATGCACCCTATAGTTCTGGGGTTACCCTGGTTGCAGTCGCATCAGCCTCAATTCGACTGGTCCTCCTTGGAACTCTCCCACTGGGGTCCAGGTTGTCATGGCAGTTGCCTCAAGAAAGTTTCTCCTGTCCTCTATATGCCTACAACTCCAGTGATGGCAGGACTGCCACCTCAATACGCATCATTCACTGATGTGTTCTCCAAAGAAGCTGTTGACATCCTTCCTCCACACAGATCTTACGACTGTGCCATTCGGCTGAAAACAAACACTGAACCTCCTAAAGGACGTGTCTATCCACTCTCTGCAATAGAGAATAAGGCTATGTCTGAGTACATTGAGGAGAATTTACAGAAAGGTTTCATTAGACCTTCAAAGTCGCCAGCCGGCACAGGATTCTTCTTTGTGGGGAAGAAGGACGGAACCTTATGTCCTTGTATCGACTATCGAGGTCTGAACAAGATTACGATTAAAGACCGTTACCCTCTGCCACAAATTCAAGAAAAAGTTAAAAACTTGGTTGTTTCAACAGGCTTTCTGCTAAAATACCCTTCTATTCTGGCCCACCTGTCTACCTCAGTTGTACTTTCAAAATCCCCTTCCTAACCATCTCTTTCTTCCCTACTTGACTTCTCCCATTTTCCTCCCTTCCACTCCCTCCTTTCATCTGTTACCGTAACAGTCTTCACCTTAGCAATTTCTCTCCCCTACCTTCTACGTCCCCCCTCCTCCTTTCCTCCCTCTTCCCCAGGTTCCCCTTTCTCAACCTGCTGGCTTTCCGCCCCTCCTCGCTCTCCCCCTCTCCCCTTCTCTTCCCCTTTTACCCTTTTACCTCTCTACCTGTCTCTTCCCCCTGATACCCCTCTACTCTTCATCCTTTATACTTTCTACCCCTTTTCTCTCCCCAATACCCTTACAATACCAAAATCTGTTCTACCCTCTCCCCACTTTCATCCTTTCCCCCTTCAACGTATGTTACCCCATCCAGCTTTACCCATAATCCCCTCATAAGTATTCAATCCCTTATATAGCTACCTCACCTCTTGTAAATAACAGTTCATGTATAATATATAACCCAAGTTATATTAATGTTTCTACCCTAGTTTATGAAATTATATATATTTATTCTATGTTCTGCGTTCTTTGTAAAGGGCATGCCCATTATTGTAGTCTGCCTCTGTTGTTCTATGTAAACCGGTACAATGTGCAAACGGCTATCGGTATATAAAAATGTAAAAATAAATAAATAAATAAACAAATAAATCTCAGCGCTGATTGATCGGCTTCAGGGGCCCAAGATATTTTCGAAACTTGACCTGAAGGGGGCCTACAACTTAGTCCGGATTCACAGTGGTGACGAGTGGAAAACGGCTTTCAACACTCGAGATGGTCATTTTGAGTACTTAGTAATGCCCTTCGGCCTGTGCAACGCACCCGCTGTGTTCCAGAAGATGATGAATGACATTCTGCGGGATATGTTGCATTCACTGCTATACACTAACGGGTAGATTTTTAAACATTGCATGCATGGAAAACGGGAGTTATGTGTGTGCCCCTAGAAATCAGACCACAGAGAAATATCAAACTTTTTTTTAAAAGTCTAAAAACCTGGCTTTTTAAACAAGCTTTTTACAAAGAGGACGAAGAGAAGAGAAATATGTAAAGCAGGCAATAGAACATCATCACACAGCACTTAGCTCCTCATGTGCATTTTTTTATTATTTTAATTTTTTTGTTACTTTAATTTTTTTCTTCATTGCTAATACTAAAGTAAGAACATAAGAACATGCCATACTGGGTCAGACCAAGGGTCCATCAAGCCCAGCATCCTGTTTCCAACAGAGGCCAAGCCAGGCCATAAGAACCTGGCAAGTACCCAAAAACTAAGTCTATTCCATGTTACCGTTGCTAATGGCAGTGGCTATTCTCTAAGTGAACTTAATAGCAGGTAATGGACTTCTCCTCCAAGAACTTATCCAATCCTTTTTTAAACACAGCTATACTAACTGCACGAACCACATCCTCTGGCAATGAATTCCAGAGTTTAATTGTGCGTTGAGTAAAAAAGAACTTTCTCTGATTAGTTTTAAATGTGCCCCATGCTAACTTCATGGAGTGCCCCCTAGTCTTTCTACTATCCGAAAGAGTAAATAACCGATTCACATCTACCCGTTCTAGACCTCTCATGATCTTAAACACCTCTATCATATCCCCCCTCAGTCGTCTCTTCTCCAAGCTGAAAAGTCCTAACCTCTTTAGTCTTTCCTCATAGGGGAGCTGTTCCATCCCCTTTATCATATTGGTAGCCCTTCAGTAGTTATTCAGTGTAAAAGTTTTACATGTAAATATAACTGATATATGTAGAAAAGGACAAGATCTAGTAAACTCATCATATAGTCTTTTATTATGAACTTATGTAACCGATACCTTACTGGCACTTTCATAGAACGTATTACCCAAATACAATCCCTAACTTTACTATATGTGCCTATCTGTAAACCGTCGTGAAGGTATAGAACTTAACGTCGGTATAGAAAAGATTTTAAATAAATAAATACGTGCGGAAGGGGCGGGGAGGGGTGGCTGCTCTGGTACGAGCTTTACTTCTGCTGTGCATGGCAGGTGAGTATAAGAATAACGAGCCGTTTGGTAGGGGTTTAAAGGCTATGGGATATGGGGGGATGTACAGGAGGACTTATCTGTTAACTGGGCAAACTGGGAATGAACTGGTAAATCAGGCAAATGCGTCGGCACGTGTCCCTTTTAAAATCCCCTCACTGACGCGGTACAAGCAGGATTTGTAGCCGTGTAAAACTGTGCATACGTGCACACGGCCAGGCTATGTTATAACATGTGCACATATGAGAACGAATATTATAGAATAGCCGCCTCCCAGGGCGTGGGACAATGAATGAGCACATGTGCGCTCCAGCGCCACTTTAAAAGTAACCGTCTTATCATTTAAGGGACTGTGCAATTCTTTTTACCTTTACCTCCAGGTCTGTGCCTTTCTACAGCTTTGTCCCGGAATTCTTTCCACAGCTTCTTGCTGCTCATGGTTGGGATTTTGTTTTAAAATGCACTACCCATCAGAAAGACCCAGCAGGAAATGCTGAATGTATCCCGCCGTCTCGTAAATCAGTGTGAATTAACACAGGTGCGGCCGATTCACCGTAACTGGGAGATGAGTGCACAAGTCTGAATCATGTGCACCCACTTCATTTTAAAAGTCACCGCGATGCGCACGGATCTCCTGCTGCACGCAGTTCTCACTCCATTTCAGGTCGTGGCTAAGAGATGTGTAGCCCACCCAGGTCCACTGCTGCCTACGGTTACGTCTGCCGTGGAGGACATGAAAGTACTAAAAAACAAAAGTAGCCATTTTGGAGGGCCTTTGGTAAGTGGGGAGAGTGTTGGGTATTAAATCGCTCAATACTGGGCGAACTGGTGGAGAAACTGCTGAAACTGGTCATGGTGTGGGCACCCCGACTTATACAGGGGAAATGGGACGTATGCACCTAGTCCTGCACCCACTTAAAATTAGGAACACAAATGCACGTGCTCGGGCCACTTTATTCCAAGCGTGCACAGGCGCTGCGTCCCTGGGCGCTGCGTCCCTGGGCGCTCGCTGAAGCACACAGGCCAAAGCGAACCACGCACCAGCTTGAAAGTTACCTCTTGGTGTTTGCTTTCGAAGGCGATTGGTTGCTTCACAGCCTTAAGTAATTAGCACTGCTACAGAAATAGAAGAGGGTGGACATTTATCCATCCAAGCTATCACAAGTTTTTATTTGTGCCTCATTTTCTAAGGAATTCTGGAATGTGCTTTTCACTTGGCAATGCTGGTGTGCGACATGTGGATACATGGGACAAACACAGGTTTAATGCATGGGACAAACACAGGTTTAATGCATGGAACAAACACAGGTTTAATGCATGGGACAAACACATGCATGGGACAAACACAGGTTTAATGCATGGGACAAACACAGGTTTAATGCATGGGAACAAACACAGGTTTAATGCATGGGACAAACACAGGTTTAATGCATTTTGCCTGCAGGTGAATGCTTTGGAAGGGGGTGCAAACTTTCTATAGCCACTGCATATTCTCCCAGCCTCGGCATGAGTCACTCCAAGCTATTTCTCTACTTTCAGCATGGAGCCAATTCCAGGCTGAAATTAGTGACATCTCCCGTCTGTGTCTATCGTTATGGTAGATCCGTAATTCAGCTAGAAGTTTTAATTAAACAACACCCTTGTCAATTCTTTCTATAAAATGCAGCATGTTTGTGATTTGAAACAGTTTCCTCCCTATGCTTGTGGTCTGGAGACTTGCCTGCTTGGCTCTGCTCCCCATTCATTACCCATCGTGTCTCCTGCAGCCCTTGCTCTGTGCTATTCATTTGGGTTTCTTGTCTGCTGGCACCAAACCCTCTCACTAACTTTATATCCTACTGTTTTGCTGCGTAATCAAGGAGCGTTAATTATGCTTCTTGTGCTACCCTGGCAATCTTTCTCGTGGGGAGAGATGCTAAAGCCCTTCTGGGCCTGACTGAAGGAAAGCAATGCCTCTTATTATCACATCTACACGGAAAAAGAGACACAACCTTTAACTCCAAAAATCACAGCATTACATTTTAATCTTCAAGTTAATTTACGGACACACGTGAAAGCGAGCCAGGAAAAATCCACGGGTAAAAGGAAACAGATTAAAAAGGTGAGGTCACGTCCAAGAAGCAAAATCCCCGGGAAGAGGGATCCTAGAAAAGAAATCGGTTTAAATAACCCCCTGAAGGGGAAGAGAAGAAGGGGGTGAGCTGGGGAAGTGAGTCCTGAGAGGAGAGAAGCAGAGAGGCAGCTGTGGGCAGAAATCTAGCCCCGCTCCACTTCCTAGTAGGGACATTTGGGGACTTTAGAAGCTGCTCAGATTACTGCATTGTAAGCAATTTTCCTTCTAAATAAATCCTCCATGATGAAACGTGAAAGTGGTGTCAGAGATTTTGAAATCATTATGGAGGCAACGGTTGAGTGGAGAAGACATATCCAGTGTGAAACCTTCACAAAGTTTTGTACACACAACCTCTGATCACTTAGCGTTAAGATCTCCATGTTAGATGCCATGTACATGATAGATGCCTTGTACATGCTTCCTCTGATCATTTAGCGTTAGGATCTCCATGTTAGATGCCTTGTACATGATAGATGCCATGTACACACTTCCTCTGATCACTTAGTATTAGAATCTCCATGTTAGATGCCATGTGCACACTTCCTCTAATCACACTGTTGGGATATCCATGTTAGATGCCATGTACATGCTTCCTCTGATCACTTAGTATTAGGATCTCCATGTTAGATGCCATGTACATAATTTCTCTGATCACTTAATGTTAGGATCTCCATGATAGATACCATTATACATTTCCTCATATCACTTACCGTTAGGATCTCCATGTTAGATGCTATGTACATGCTTCCTCTCATCACTTTATTTATTTATTTATTTATTATTTTTATTATACCGAGTTTCATGATAAGAATCACATCAACCCGGTTTACAATTAACATGTGTGTGGAGGCAGGGAGTAACATAGTGATAAACATTTCCCAATTCAACATTAAATATAGTGTGAAACTTAAAAATATTAAAACAATAATTAGGACGTGAGAAAGTTACAAAAAACAGGGAATAATAACTAGGACCAGAAAGGGGGAGGGAATTAAAAAAGAGAATATTTACATTTCAGCCAACTGTTTCCAAATTAATAAATATGTATAATGTTATAAGCAAAAGATGTGTTGATGGGTTGAAGTGTGGAGAATTTAATCCAGTTCTGGGAAAGCTTTTTTAAAAAGCCAAAGTTTTTAGTCTTTTCCTGAAAGTATGAACGCATGGTTCTTGTCTTAAGTCCGGTGGGATAGAGTTCCAAAGGGTTGGACCTGCTGATGAGAGAGCTCTAGAACTGTAGGATTTATGTTGGAAGGTTCTAGCATGTGGAACCTGAAGTGATTCTTTGTAGTGTTCCCTGATGGGTCTGGCGGATGTGTGTTTTTTAAAAGGGATTTGTAGGTCGAGTTGAGTGTATTGGTGGATGTTCTTGTAGATCATCATGATGGTTTTATAAATAATTCTGAAGTGGATCGGTAACCAATGAAGGTCTTTGAGGATGGGAGAGATGTGTTCGATTTTCCTGGAGTTTGTAAGGATTCTGGCTGCTGTGTTCTGGACCATCTGCAGAGGCTTGGTGTAGGAAGCTGGGAGGCCTAGTAGTAGAGAATTGCAATAATCTAATTTGGAGAAGATTATTGCTTGCAGGATTGATCTAAAGTCATGTGCGTGGAAGAGAGGTTTTATTCTTTTCAGAATATGTAATTTGTGGAAGTTTTGTAACTTATTTGTAACTTAGTGTTAGGATCTCCATGTTAGATGCTATGAACACACTTACCCTGATCGCTTACTGTTAGGATCTCCATGTTAGATGATATGTACATGCTTCCTCTCATCACTTAGTGTTAGGATCTCCATGTTAGATGATATGTACATGCTTCCTCTCATCACTTAGTGTTAGGATCTCCATGTTAGATGATATGTACATGCTTCCTCTCATCACTTAGTGTTAGGATCTCCATGTTAGATGATATGTACACGCTTCCTCTCATCACTTAGTGTTAGGATCTCCATGTTAGATGATATGTACACGCTTCCTCTCATCACTTAGTGTTAGGATCTCCATGTTGGATGATATGTACATGCTTCCTCTCAACATTTAGTGTTAGGATCTCCATGTTAGATGATATGTACACGCTTCCTCTCATCACTTAGTGTTAGGATCTCCATGTTGGATGCTATGTACACGCTTCCTCTCATCACTTAGTGTTAGGATCTCCATGTTAGATGATATGTACACGCTTCCTCTCATCACTTAGTGTTAGGATCTCCATGTTAGATGATATGTACACGCTTCCTCTCATCACTTAGTGTTAGGATCTCCATGTTAGATGCTATGTACACGCTTCCTCTCATCACTTAGTGTTAGGATCTCCATGTTAGATGATATGTACACGTTTCCTCTCATCACTTAGTGTTAGGATCTCCATGTTAGATGATATGTACATGCTTCCTCTCATCACTTAGTGTTAGGATCTCCATGTTAGATGATATGTACACGCTTCCTCTCATCACTTAGTGTTAGGATCTCCATGTTAGATGATATGTACATGCTTCCTCTCATCACTTAGTGTTAGGATCTCCATGTTAGATGCCATTTTCATGCTTCCTCTCATAGCTTTTTATTTTTAATTTAATTTTATTTAGATTTATATTCTGCTTTTCGCACTTTTTTCAGCGCTTCAAAGTGGATTACATTCAGGTACTGTTAGGATTTCCATGTTAGGATGGTGGAAGGAATATTGGAGGAGGTCGAGCTTGAGTTGATTATCTTCTTAACAGAGCTATATAATTCTCTGGGATTGTTTTGTGAGGCCGGCAGTTTTATGTATATATAGGATTTCTTTGCAGTGTTAATGGCCTCTTGCAACGAATCTCACTCTGATCCTAGACAATTTCTCTTGTAACTCATCTGAAGAACTCTTAGACTACTGGAACTCCCCTCTTAGTTCAACACTCGACAAACTGGCCCCTTTGAAATCATACTCAAGTAAAAGGACAAATTCTGCACAGTGGTACAATACAACACTTCAAACCCAAAAACGTGAGCTGAGAAAATATGAGAGAAAATGGAGGAAAGACCCAGCCTACCCAAATAAAACCCTATACAATGACAAACTGACATTATATCAAGGTGCCATTAATGCCACTAAGAAATCTTACATCTACAAAAAACTGTCAGCCTCATGAAACAATCCTAGAGAATTATATACCTCTGTTAAGAAGATAATCAATCCAAGCTCGACTTCCTCTACTCTTCCTTCCACCATCCTGGGGATGAACATTGCTGAAACTTTCACTACTCACTTTACCGACAAAACAGCAATTGTCATTACCACGTTTAACAATCCAGCTTGCGAAGAAGCTGACTGTGATCTGGAAATTCAAGGCCCAACCGAGGGTACTGCTAAGATCATTGACAACCTGAAACCTTTGCTCAATCCCTTAACCTGTGCCATACATCCCTACTCAAACTGATCAAACTGGATATTGCTTCATTTGTCACTAAATTCATAAACTCACCACTACATCATGACGTCGTTCCTGATAACTCTAAACTTGCCACAGTCTGACTCATAATTAAAAAAACTGACAGCAGATCCAACTATCACATCCAACCATCACCCTATCCACCTTATCTTTCATGGCCAAAGGACTAGAAACTGCAATTCTCCACCAACTCTGAGACTTCATTAATTCAATTAATATCCTCAACCAATACCAGTTAATGTTCAGGAAACATCACAGTACAATTGCTACTGCTATCCAGCTTTGATACAATGAGATGCGGATTCGACCACTCCTCCTCGTTCCTCCTATGCCTACTCAACATATCTGCTGCATTTGAGATGGTCAACCACTCCCTCCTGCTTACAAGACTGCCCTCCTTCAGGATCCCTGGTTTAGTGCTGGCCTGGTTCTCGTCTTACCTTGGCAACAGGACACAACAAGTCCAAATTGAATCCCTTACCTCCTCTTTGATGCCTTTGAGATGGTCTGGAGTGCCCGAAGTGTCTGCTCTCTCTGCTGCATTGTTTAACCTTTATCTAACCCCACTATGCTGCAGCCTCCTTTTCTTTGAAAAAGGCTCACCTCCTGTGCATAGAAACCTTTGATATATTTTAATTTCTCAATCATATCTCCCCCCTAGGGTGTACATGTTTAGATCTCTAAGTCTATCCCCTCGTGCTTTAGAATGAAGACCACTGACCATTTTAGCAGCCCCCTCTGGACAACTCCATCCTGTTTATATCCTTCTGAAGGTGGGAGCTCCAGAATTGTACTCAGTATCCCAAGAGAGGTCTCACCAGGGACCTATACAGGGGCAGTGTCACCTCCCTTTTTCTGCTGACCAGTCCTCTCCCTATACAGCCAATCTTTCTGGCTTTTACTGGTGCTTTATCCAACTGTTTGGCAACTTTAAGATTATCAGATACTATCCCCCTGACCCATTCTTCCTTTCTGATTAGATGGATTTTATCTCCAATTCTCTACCTTTCCCTTAGGTTTTTGCATGCTAAATTCATTACTTTGAAATTTTTAGCATTAAATCTTAGCTGCCATGCCTTAGACTATTCATTGAGCTTCACTCAATGTACGATTAAGTTCTGGAATTCATGGCTAGAGGATATGGTTAAGGCAGCTAGCATAGCTGGGTTTAAAATAAAGTTTTGATAAGTTCCTGGAGGAGAAGTCCATAAATTAGTATTAATCAAATTGACTTAGGGAATAGCCACTGCTGTTACTGGCATTAGTAACATGGGCTTTATTTACTGTTTGGGTATTAGCCAGGTTCTTGTATCATGGACTGGCTACTGATGGAAACAGGATTATGGGCTTGATGGACTTTTAGTCTGACACAATGTAGCAACTTCTTTATTTTTATTTTTGCTAGATCCCTCTTCATATTATATATATTGACATTCGTGGGTACATCATGCCGGTTTACAATATAACTGAAGGAGGCAATTACAATGCAGAACCATGTCATAGGCCTTGCTGAAATCCAAGTGCACTACATCTAGCGCTCTCCCTTGATCCAACTCTCTGGTCACCCGATCAGAGAAAATGATCAGATTCATGTGACAAGATTTGCCTCTGGTAAAACCCTGCTGCCATTGGATTCCAGAAGCTGCACAATCTGTTAGTGTCCGTGGTAGTTGTGGGTGGATCCTTGGGCCGGTGGCAGATGACCACACCCCCGGGGTAAGATCCCGAGAGGGACCACCGGTCAGGCTCAGAGTATGGAGACAGACACACACTAGTTCTTTTATTAGACAGTATATTGAACCACCAGAGGTGGCAGTAGTGAGCTGGAAGAGCCCGGCTGGGCTGTAGTCCCTCAGATACTGGAACAGCGATCCCTGGAGGCTGAGCTGTAGAGAAACTGAATGTAGTGAGTAGGCAGGGTATGCAGAGTTCATGGACAGAACCTTGATGGTAACACTCACACCATAGTCTCTTAGAAGCAGCCCAGGTGTTGGAATGAGTTAGGCCCTCGAGGAGCGAGTACCTGGTTCCAGGGAAAGCTCATGAGAGAGAGATGGTAACTCACTGGTGTTGTAGGCAGCGGTGACTTCCTGGCAGAAGTTGTATTCAGTAGCAAGCCCGGGAATGAGGGCCCTCGAGGAGCGAGTACCAGTTCCAGACTGCGACTTGAAAAGCAAAGAGAAGCGAGGCCCCTGAGTCTGAGGAGGCAGAGTAGCAAGGTATGCGGAGAGCGAATCCCATCTGCAGCGATACCTGGAGGAAAGCCCTTGCTAACTCCATTCGTTAGTGATTTTAGAGACCTTAAATATCCGGTGAGGATGATGTCACCTCAGGGGGACGCCCCTGAGGTTTGCGCCACTGCTGGTACTTGAGTCAGGGCCGTGCCATGCGCAAGCCCTTAGGCTGCTGGGAAACATGGCGGAGTACAGCGTCCAGCCGGTCCGGGGACGCCGGAGGAGATCGGCAAGATGACGCCACGGCAGCCAAACTTTCAACAGGCAAAGAGGGAGTCGCCAAAGAGGTAAGGTGGGCAGAGTGGAGAAGTCGGGCAGCAATGGTCGCAACACAATCCTCTGTTTTAGCAGCGATTCCATTAGTTTGCTCACCACAGAGGTCAGACTCACTGTCCTGAAGTTCCCAGCCTCCTCCTTACTTCCACTTTTATGAATAGTAGGGATGTGAATCGTTTTAGGACGATTAAAATTATCGTCCGATAATTTTAATATCGTCTTAAACCGTTATGGAACACAATACAATAGAGATTCTAACGATTTATCGTTATAAATCGTTAGAATCGTGAGCCGGCACACTAAAACCCCCTAAAACCCACCCCCGACCCTTTAAATTAAATCCCCCACCCTCCCGAACCCCCCCCCAAATGACTTAAATAACCTGCGGGTCCAGCGGCGGTCCGGAACGGCAGCGGTCCGGAACGGGCTCCTGCTACTGAATCTTGTTGTCTTCGGCCGGCGCCATTTTCCAAAATGGCGCCGAAAAATGGCGGCGGCCATAGACGAACACGATTGGACGGCAGGAGGTCCTTCCGGACTCCCGCTGGACTTTTGGCAAGTCTTGTGGGGGTCAGGAGGCCCCCCCCAAGCTGGCCAAAAGTTCCTGGAGGTCCAGCGGGGGTCAGGGAGCGATTTCCCGCCGCGAATCGTTTTCGTACGGAAAATGGCGCCGGCAGGAGATCGACTGCAGGAGATCGTTCAGCGAGGGTTCCGGCGCCTCGCTGAACGACCTCCTGCAGTCGATCTCCTGCCGGCGCCATTTTCCGTACGAAAACGATTCGCAGCGGGAAATCGCTCCCTGACCCCCGCTGGACCTCCAGGAACTTTGGCCAGCTTGGGGGGGGCCTCCTGACCCCCACAAGACTTGCCAAAAGTCCAGCGGGGGTCCGGAAGGACCTCCTGCCGTCCAATCGTGTTCGTCTATGGCCGCCGCCATTTTTCGGCGCCATTTTGGAAAATGGCGCCGGCCAAAGACCACAAGATTCAGTAGCAGGAGCCCGTTCCGGACCGCTGCCGTTCCGGACCGCCGCTGGACCCGCAGGTTATTTAAGTCATTTGGGGGGGGGGGGTTCGGGAGGGTGGGGGATTTAATTTAAAGGGTCGGGGGTGGGTTTTGGGGGGGGTTTAATGTGCCGGTTTTGCGATTTTAGGTTTTTTTTCGATTTTTTTACGATTTTTCACGATATTTTACCCCCCCAAACGGCAACAATACGATTCCCTCCCCCTCCCAGCCGAAATCGATCGTTAAGACGATCGAGGACACGATTCAAATCTCTAATGAATAGGAACCACATCCGCCCTTTTCCAGTCCTCTGGGACTGCTCCAGACTCTAAGAAAGCTTTGAAAAGGTCACCAGTGGAAGTTGTGGATCTGGTACCTGAAAATACAAGAGATTTAAAGAACCAATGCTAAAAAAAAAAGTTAAAGGATAGAGAAGATATAGGAGGAGAGCTTCCAAGATGGCAGCTTGAGCAGTCACGCTGGCGAGAAGCTCCCAATATTTTTCTACTTTTCAATTGCTGACAATGCCCCACACGAAGAGAAAAGCGAGGGTACAGGGAGGAGAGAGTACCTCTACCCCGTTGGAAGCCACCCAACCCTGCATAGGAAACTTCTTCGCTGTGGTACCACCACCAACGCCGGGAGAGCTGGTCACAGAGGGGTCGGCAGGGGAGCGTATGTCAGCTTCTCTGACCGAAACATCTTTAAGCCCCGGATCATCAACGAGACCAGCACCACCACGTCGAGACGAAGGAGAAAGGCAGATGGTGACCTCAGCCCCGTCGGATGAATTCCGAGGAGGGATAGGAGCGGCCGGGCAGAGTATAACAACTTTTGGACTTAATACCTTGGAGCAGCTGACAAAGGTACAGCCCCACAGGGGTATTGAAGGAGAGGGACCAAACTTTGCCGCAATGCTTGGATCGTCAGGCCTGGGAAATGGCGCCGGAGTAGCAGTAGGAGAAGGAGGAGGAGGGAGTGGAGACCAGGAACCTCCGAAGTTGGAAAGAATACTACAGCCTTCTGCAGAAATAACTCTTTCCACAATTTGGATAGCACTGCAGTCCTTGGAAAAGTCTATACTTGCACTTACCAAAGAGGTGATTGACGTTAAAAATCAAGTTAACCAGAATGCTACTGAAATAGTTCAGCAAAATAAAAAATTGGAAATGATGGAAGGTCGGGTTATAGAAGTGGAAAAGATACAGGCCAGAATAATACAAAATGATAATGAAGTGAATAGGAGGCTAGAACGAATTGAAAATAATTTGAGGGCACACAACTTAAGGTTCTTGAATTTTCCAGTTTTAAGGAATATTTCCCCACTAGACCTCTTTAAATTGTATGTTTCACAGATTTTGAAAATACCTGAAGAGATAAAGCCAGTTGTAACTAAAGCCTATTACCTTCCTTTTACCAGTGAAGCGCAGATATTGTCTGATTTAACAACATTACTTGAATCTTCACAAGAAATGGTGATATCGCAATGTAGACCGTTGTTGGTCTCTTTCGCATTTCTAATGGACAGGAATCACATCTTTAAACATTACTTCAGACACAGTCAAGTTATGTTTTTCGGACAAAACATATGGTGCTATCCGGATTTAGTTAAATACACCCAACAAAGAAGGAAGTTATTTCTTAATATGAGAGGGGAAGTTTTACAAAAAGGCGCAAGTTTCAAATTGCGTTTTCCCTGTAAATGATGTATTTTCCATCAGGACCAAAGTTTTGTGTTCTTCGAACCATCACAGCTCAGGAATTTCTTGGACTCGCACTCTGAATCCTAGTTTTAACCCACTGTTGAGTGATTAAGAAAGGAAATAATTGTGTTGGATCTGCTTAGGCTTGCCTTAAAAATTAATTTAGAAATGTTACCTTTGGTATGTACGCTCTGCTTTTCCTTAGCTCTCCCGTATTTCTATTATTTTATTAAGCAGAGTTAATGCTATTGAGAACTAAAATTAGTTACAAATACGAGGTAAAAATTTCTTTTCTGTACATAAAATTTCAAAAACAAGTGGATGCTTGTATGTATATTTAAAATGCAATAAAAAAAAAAAAGAGAAAGTGAATTTTGTATTTATACTTATCTGACATATGTTGTTGATTCTGTTGGACTTGTTGGGTTGTTTCTAAAATGTTATAGAGCAATCTAAAAAAAAATACCCCCGATAAAGCAGTTATTTAATTTCACACTACCAGTCTGAGTTTGAGAGTTTTCTCCCTAAGTATAATAAGATAGTGCTCGTCTACCTACTGATCAAAAAGAAGTGTACAACTTCAACTTTTGGTTTCTAATTCTTTATTGTTGCAAATCTTTAGCCCCTCTGCTGACAAACGCCCCTTACATTGGAAGGCCAGAGTAGCGAGTACTCTAGCGGGGACTTGGGGTGTGAGTGTTCCCATTACACAGACAGGACAGAGATTTAATGGGGGATATTATTCACAGGATTGCTGTGATTGGGAACCCAACTGTAGGGCCTTCGAGAGGCAGGGAGATCCTGGATTACCTGCAAGCAGAACTGTTCTGTGCACGTGGGAGGGGACGACAGTACTGGACCTGGTGCTTACCCAAAGGGACAGTATTCCTGATGCTGTAGTGCAGGAGGCACTGTGGGTTAATCTAGAAGGAGGGAGGGTTCACCCACCCTGGGCATCCTGGCTTAGAGCCTTCCTCAGTAGGTTTTCCAGTCTGTCTTGTTTTTATTTTAGAATCCCTGTTAAAAAATTAGGTCTTTATTCAAAACGTGTATAACAACATTCATTTTTCATTATGATTTAATTTTTCTTTGTTTTTGTATTTTTTGAAATATTTATGATTAAGAGACGAAGGCCTCAGAACTGGTATCAAGGGTCCGAAGACCTAAAATTATCTGCCTAGTAAGTTCAATCACTGGCCCTTTTTTTAGTCTCTTGTTTTAAATTTTATAATAAAATGCGGATAATGCAAGCTATTTTCAATACTGTAGTATCAATTTTCCCTTCTGAGGAAGTCACCAATATCTTAATGTAATTAATTGGCCAATGTCTTGTTTTTATTTTATTCATTTTTGTTTCTTCTTCATTGGTTTTTTTTTGCTTTCAGAAATGTGTACATGCAGTTCATATTTTTCATGTACAAAAAGCACTTTGTGCACTCACATTGGAAATTGTATGCACAAATTGGCAACTTCCAATATGCGCACACAAAGGTGGTAATTTTAAAATGAGCGTGCATTCACCCATGCAGACACATATTGGCACACGAGCCAAGATACACTGCAATTTTAAATGATGCACGTGAATAGTTTAAAATGCACCAACTACTCCTACTTTTAAGAGGTTAGTCGAGCACAGCTAGCACACACGTGACTTCCATAGGACCTTCTCGGCTTTCACGCGCGTATGTCAGCTCGCACGAGGCACACTCCTAGTTTTCCTATTAGTCCACCAGTTAATAGCGAGGTCATCCAGACCCCTTTGATTCTCCATCCTGCACACTGCCCAGTTGACCCACACACCTCACCCTGTCCTATAAGTCCTAAAACCCGAGATCTCAGACTCACTCCTCATCAGGAGGATATGTGAATATCGAGCATGCGCATGCTGTGGTTTATGGCTTTAAAATACGGAGTTATTCAGCTAAGTGTTGGCCAACGCTCCGCCCCTTTTCCACCCTCTCATTTCTCATGCGTGCACAGGTGCATATGCGCATAATTTGCGGCTTTTTAAAATCTGATTTGCTGAAGCGGCGCACATATGCACATATTTTGGCATTTTTGCACAAGCATGCTCTTGAAAGTGACCTGAAAGTAGTTTTGTGTGCACACTTATAAAATGTGTGCACAAATGCAAACACTACTTTTTATGCTTTTCGGAAGCACTGTTGATTTGGTTCATTCCATTCAGAACAAACTGAAATTTTTTTTTTTGTTATGAAAAATGTATTTCTTTCAAACCAATGTACGTCTCTCTAAAGGGCAGCTGCTATAATGGTGAACGACGGCCTTCACTATAAATATCTAAACGTATTCCTGGAGGGAAGGAGGAGATATGATAGAGACATTACTATAACATACTATAATGGTGAACGGTCTTCACTATAAATATCTAAGCATGTATTCCTGGAGGGAAGGAGGAGATATGATAGAGACATTACTATAACATACTATAATGGTGAACGGTCTTCACTATAAATATCTAAGCATGTATTCCTGGAGGGAAGGAGGAGATATGATAGAGACATTACTATAACATACTATAATGGTGAACGGTCTTCACTATAAATATCTAAACATGTATTCCTGGAGGGAAGGAGGAGATATGATAGAGGCATTACTATAACATACTATAATGGTGAACAGCCTTCACTATAAATATCTAAACATGTATTCCTGGAGGGAAGGAGGAGATATGATAGAGACATTGCTATAACATACTATAATGGTGAACGGTCTTCACTATAAATAACTAAACATGTATTCCTGGGGGGAAGGAGGAGATATGATAGAGACATTACTATAACATACTATAATGGTGAACGGTCTTCACTATAAATATCTAAACATGTATTCCTGGAGGGAAGGAGGAGATATGATAGAGACATTACTATAACATACTATAATGGTGAACGGTCTTCACTATAAATATCTAAACATGTATTCCTGGAGGGAAGGAGGAGATATGATAGAGACATTACTATAACATACTACAATGGTGAACGGTCTTCACTATAAATAACTAAACATGTATTCCTGGAGGGAAGGAGGAGATATGATAGAGACATTACTATAACATACTATAATGGTGAACGGTCTTCACTATAAATATCTAAACATGTATTCCTGGAGGGAAGGAGGAGATATGATAGAGACATTACTATAACATACTATAATGGTGAACGGTCTTCACTATAAATATCTAAACATGTATTCCTGGAGGGAAGGAGGAGATATGATAGAGACATTACTATAACATACTATAATGGTGAACGGTCTTCACTATAAATATCTAAACATGTATTCCTGGAGGGAAGGAGGAGATATGATAGAGACATTTAAATACTTCCAAGGAATAAATGTACAGGAGGCCTTGGAACAAGGGATCATGGGATGAGGGTATTAGGGGGTAATCTAAGGAAATATTTCCTATTATTCCCCATTAAAGGCCCCCACGCCCACTATAACATCATGGTTTGGTTTCCCACCCGCAACAAAACTTTCATATAACTCCGCAAGCTCTTCAGTCTCTATGTTAACATACTGTTCCTCGATCTGTTAAATTATTTAACTTATTAAGTTCTAATTACTATAAGCTAAAGCTATCATTTTTTAAGTTTAAATTAAATTAAGTTCACAGCTTCAGGGGGCGGTTCCAAGATGGCTGCCAGACAATGCTCGGCGTTTGGCGTTCTGGGTCAAGCACTTTGAATTTCCTGCTTATATTTTTTTTTGCCTGAATGGGGAGGAAGCGTAAACCGAGGACACCTTACCCCGCGGTTACCTCGACGACGCCCGTAACCGGAGCAATGGACGCCCACGTACGGCGCAGCGACACAGGAACAGGACTTTCACCGCTGGAGATAGGGGGAGAGGAATCAGAACTACCCTCCCTCCTGGGTTCAATATCTCCGTTCGGTGCTGAAGAGGGTACTCCACCGGCGAATCCTGCGGCTTTGAGCGGCGCCCTGCCAAGGAGGGAGACACTCCCCGAGCGAAGCGCGGAGGAGCGGGCCTCTGCGGGGACTGACAGGACTGCGGCTCCAGCAGGGAGCCCGAGTATTGCATCTGGGCAATGCGGTGAGGAAGAAGAAATATCAAGGGGAGAGGCCGCACCCGCAATACCAGCAGCGGTAAGACCCAGTGTTTTTTCATTAGAGACTCTGATAGAGATGAGACTGTCTGTCCTACAGCAGTTATCTCCAGTTAAAGAAAAATGTAAGGAAATAGAACAGAAAATGAATGTGCTTACAAACACAAATCAGGATTTGGAACAGCAAATTGCTTCTATCAGACTCCAGGCAAATGGAATGGAGAAGGTACAGTCGGCAATGATGAGAGATAAAAGCAATATATTACTGAAGAGAGGAAAAGCAGGAATCTGAGACTTCTTAATTTTCCTCAAGTGCCGTTAAGATCTCCGAGAGAGACTTTTAAGAAATATCTTATTGAAGTACTTAAAGTAACAGAAGCTGCGACAACACCGAAGGTGAAACAGTTCTTCCTGCCTCAGTTTAGAAGAGACGCTGCTGATCAGGATGGTTCAGCTGTTTTCAGAGCAACGCAGGAGCAGCCACGTAACCTTTCAGGTGTCCTGGAAACTTCATATTCTGAGTGAGCAGTTCCTGCAACCCTTAGAGTAACTTTTGCATTGGACTTAGACAGGGAGTGGGTTCTGAAGCTGAGTCTGAGACATAGAAACCATGTAAAGTAAGAGCTTTTCCAGATGTCTCTCCTGAGACCCAGAGAAGGAGGAAAGCTTTCCTCCTAATGAAACCACAGGTCTTTTTCCTGAAATTTCCATGCAACTCCATGATTAAATAGTTACAAAATTCTTATATTTTCTTTGACCCACCTCAGTTAACAGAGTTTCTGGTGGGAAGAGCCCTGTTGCCCCTGGAGGGCCCGGTCCAGATATTTCTAGTCCCTTCTAGAATGTTAAGGTTTGCTGTTAATATTCTCTGCTTTTTTCTTCTAAGATTAAAGGCTTTTTTTTCTTTAGGTTGAGAAGGAATCACCCTCTGCATTGTGGACTTTTAAAAAAAAGGAGATAGAAAAATAGGATAGTAAACGATTTTTTAAATTTAATTTCTTGCTTAAAATGTATTAATTTTTCAATCTCTGAAATATTTCTGTTCAAGATTGTTCTTGAGTTAAATTGTAAAATGGTATAAATAATAAATAATAAACAAATAAACAAATAAATAAATAAATTGAATTAAGTTACTATGTTTATGTACTCAAGGGGGCAGATCTTAAAACCTGTGGGGCAGATTTTAAATATTTGCGCGATTGCGTACTTTTGTTCGCGCACCAGGCGCGAACAAAAGTACGCTGGATTTTATAAGATTCGTGCGTAGCCGCGCGTATCTTATAAAATCCGGGGTCAGCGCACGCAAGGGGGTGCACATTTGTGCAACCTGCGCGCGCCGAGCCCAGCGCGCGCTGCCTGTTCCCTCTGAGGCCGCTCCGATTTCGGAGCGGCCTCGGAGGGAACTTTCCTTCGCCCTCCCCCCACCTTCCCCTCCCTTCCCCTACCTAACCCACCCCCCCGGCCCTATCTAACCCCCCCCTACCTTTGTCGGCAAAGTTACGCCTGCTTTCAGCAGGCGTAACTTTGCGCGCGCCGGCAGCCCCGCTCGTGTTCCGGTCCCGGGGGTGTGGTCCGGAGGCCTCGACCACGCCCCCGGGCCGGCGCCACGCCCCCAGGCCCGCCCCAGAAACGCCACGGCCCGCCCCAGAAACGGCACGTCGTTTTGGGAACGCCCCCGGACACGCCCCTCCCGCCCCTTTTCGAAAGCCCCGGGACTTACGCGCATCCCGGGGCTTTACGCGCGCGGGCGGCCTATGCAAAATAGGCCGCCGGCGCTCGAGGGCCCTGCGTGCGTAAATCCGGAAGGATTTACGTGCGCAGGCCTTTTAAAATCCACCCATGTGCGCGGGCGTAGATTTGTTCACACAACCCGGCGCAAACAAATCTACGTCCGATTTTATAACATGCTCACGCAGCCGCGCACAAGTTATAAATTTCAAGGTCGGCGTGCCACGGGGGTGCACAATTGTGCAACTTGTGCTCGCCGAGCCGCGCAGGCTTCCTCCGTTCCCTTCGAGGCCGCTCAAAATCGGAGCGGCCTCGGAGGGAACTTTCCTTCCGCCTTCTCCCACCTTCCCCTCCCTAACCCACCCCCCAGCCCTACCTAAACCCCCCCTTACCTTTGTCGGAGAAGTTGCGCCTGCCTCCCGCCAGGCATAGCATACGCACGCCGGCCGATGGCCGGCCCGCTATCCCGGGCACAGCGGCAAATGGCCACTGTGCCTGGAGGCTCCAACCACGCCCCCGCCCCCAGACCGCCCATGACCGCCCACGCCCCGCCCCTTTTTGCAAGCCCTGGGACATACGCACGTCCCGGGGCTCGGCGCGCGCAGGGGCAGGTTTTTGGGGTTACGCACGTAACCCTTTGAAAATCTGCCCCAAGATACCTAAGTACTAATGTAATCCAATACCCTACCTTGTTACATGTAAATCTCTAAGTTATCTTGTAAAATAAGCTACCCATGTCTGATTTGCCATTACAGTTATATGTAAACCGATGTGATATCTCCATCGAATATTAGTAAATAAAAACAAATCAATCAATCAATCAATTATTGAAAGTGTGCTGGATGCATGGAACCTCTTCCCGCAGAGGTGGCAGAAACAAGGCAGTACTGGAATTCAAGAGATGATGGGAGAAGCAGAGAAGGAGAGGAAGGGACTATAGAGCTGAGGAGGAGATTTGAATGGACAGGCTCAATGCGCCACAAAAGATGCATTTTAAATATAAAGCTTTTCATTTGAAAATTAAGTCCAAAAGGTATTACATTCATCTTTAATCCAACCAAAAAGTAGAAGTAAAAAACCCCAAAATCATTCAGACAACATAGGGCCCAACAGAAATGAAACAAAATATGAAAACAGAGAAATGTACAGTAAGAAAAATCCATCTAAAATCTCCCAGTATTCCATCTTCAGATTATTGGCCGTCCAAAAATGTTCCACTGCATCGCTGTTTACTTTTCAAAGGAATCTCCAAGCTCTTGAGAGCAAAAAAAGCAATCATCAATAAGAAGGTGAATGAAAAGTGGTATCAAGGTCATCCACCGACGTTTTGCCAAGGAACCGGGTCAATGGCCTCGCTGAAATGCAAGTGCACTACATCTAGCGCTCTCCCTTGATCCAAGTCTCTGGTCACCCAATGAAAGAAACTGATCAGATTATTGTGACAAGATTCACCGCTGGTAAAACCCTGCTGCCATTGGATCTCAGAAGCTGCACAATCCTGTTTTAGCAGTGGCTCCATTAGTTTGCTCACCACAGAGGTCAGACTCACTGGCTTGTAGTTCCCAGCCTCTTCCTTACCTCCACTTTTATGTACAGGAACCACATCCGCCCTCTCCAGTCCTCTGGGACTGCTCCAGACTCTAAGGAAGCACTGAAAAGGTCACCAGCAGGACATCTCTAAGCTCCCTCAGTACCCTCGCATGTATCCCATCCAGCCCCATCACTTTATCTGCTTTAGGTTTCGTTAGCTCCTCATTAACACACATTCCTGAAAATCGACTGAGGTTTCCCTCACTTCCAATCTTATTTGTGTTTGCTTTATGTGGTCCTGCTCCAGGCCCTTCCACAGTGAACACAAAACAGAAATACTTGTTAAGCAATTTTGCTTTTTTTCCTCCTCAGCCTCTCCATATTCCTCCCCTTCTCCTCTGAGTCTCTCAATGCCACTTTTACACTTTCTTTATCACTAACATTTCTAAAAGAACGTCTCCCCTATTTTACCGGATTTGCTATTTTTTACTTCTCTTTGATGTTTCATATTCCTGACTGCTTTCCCAGCTTCTCTTAGCTTTTCCACGTATTCTCACCTGCCTTCCTCTTTCTGTGATCTCTTGCAGTTTATGAATTGTAACCTTTTCTCTCTTACATTTTCAGCTACTTCTTTAGAAAACCATAGCGGTCTCTTTTTCCTCTTCCCTTTATTTACTTTTCTAACAAAAAGATGAGCTGCCCCTATGATATTTCCTTTTAACTTTGCTCACTGCCCTTCTACTTCCCCTAGATTTTCCCTCCAGCTAACGACTCCTCGAGGTGCTCTCCCATTTTGAGAGAGTTAGTGTTCCTGAAGTCTAGGACCCTCGCCTTAGAACAAGAACATAAGAACTTAAGAACCTGCCATACTGGGTCAGACCGAGGGTCCATCAAGCCCAGCATCCTGTTTCCAATGAACCTTCTTCTCTTGCATCCTAAAATTCAACCACACTATCCAGTGGTCACTGCTTCCCAGATGATCAGAAATACTGTCCCTGTTGTAAAGCACCAGGTCCAGTATCGCCCCCCTCCCTCCCATGTGGGTTCTGTTACCAGTGGACAGAACAGTTCTCCTTGCAGGTAATCCAGGATCTCCTGCCTCTATAAGACCCTGCAGCTGGGATGTCCTAATCAGCACCTGACAGACTGAAATCCCCTAGCAGTAGCACCACCTCCCCTCTCACAGCAATCCTGTGAGTATCCTCCATCAGATCTCTCTCCTGTGATGGAGGTCTGCGGATTACACCAATATATGCACATGTTCCATTACTCTCTTCACAACAAGAACATTTAGGGGTAGATTTTCAAAGCCTACACATATAAGATACTTGCGTAACCCGAGAAAATCTGCCCCTGCGCGCGCCAAGCCTATTTTGCATAGTCGCGGACAAGCCTCGGGATGTTTGTATATCCCGGGGCTTTGAAAAAGGGGCGGGAAGGGGGTGGGTCCGGGGGTGTGTCCAGGGGGTCAGGGGGCAGGTCCAGGGTGGTCCTGAGTCCTCCGGCACAGCAGCCTGTGCCGAGGGATGTTTGTATATCCCGGGGCTTTGAAAAAGGGGCGGGAAGGGGGTGGGTCTGGGGGTGTGTCCAGGGGGGGTCAGGGGGCAGGTCCAGGGCGGTCCTGAGTCCTCCGGCACAGCAGCCTGTGCCGAGGGATGTTTGTATATCCGGGGGCTTTGAAAAAGGGGCGGGAAGGGGGTGGGTCCGGGGGTGTGTCCAGGGGGTCAGGGGGCAGGTCCAGGGCGGTCCTGAGTCCTCCGGCACAGCAGCCTGTGCCGAGGGATGTTTGTATATCCCAGGGCTTTGAAAAAGGGGCGGGAAGGGGGTGGGTCTGGGGGTGTGTCCAGGGGGGTCAGGGGGCAGGTCCAGGGCGGTCCTGAGTCCTCCGGCACAGCAGCCTGTGCCGAGGGATGTTTGTATATCCCGGGGCTTTGAAAAAGGGGCGGGAAGGGGTGGGTCCGGGGGTGTGTCCGGGGGGTCAGGGGGCGGGTCCAGGGCGGTCCTGAGTCCTCCGGCACAGCAGCCTGTGCCGAGGGATGTTTGTATATCCCGGGGCTTTGAAAAAGGGGCGGGAAGGGGTGGGTCCGGGGGTGTGTCCAGGGGGTCAGGGGGCGGGTCCAGGGCGGTCCTGAGTCCTCCGGCACAGCAGCCTGTGCCGAGGGATGGCGCGACAGTACGCGCAAGTTACGCCTGCCTCGGGCAGGCGTAACTTCTGAAACTAAGGTAGGGGGGATCTAGTTAGGCCTGGGGGGTGGGTTAGATAGGGGAAGGGAGGGGAAGGTGGGGGGAAGAGGTAGAAAAGTTCCCTCTGAGGCCGCTCCGATTTCAGAGCGGCCTCAGAGGGAACGGAGGCAGCCTGCGTGGCTCGGTGCGTGCAAGTTGCACAGTTGTGCACCCCCTTGTGCGCGCTATCCCTGGATTTTATAACATGCGTGTGGCAGCGCACGCATGTTATAAAATCGGGCGTAGATTTGTTTGCGTGGGGTTGCGCGAAACAAATCTGTGCCCGTACGCAGCTTTTAAAATCTGCTCCTTAGTGTTACCTTCTATTCATAATATTCGTTTTGAAAGCTCCAGCGTAATTGCTTTTTCTTACCTAACTCCTCACTTTTGAAATTCTTTACCTCTAATATTCGTCTTGAGAAAGATTTTTTAGAATTTAGGAAAGCACTAAAATCTTATTTGTTTGTACAGGCTTTTTTTTTTTCTATGGATTGTTAACTAAATCAGCCAGAATATGTTTATTTGACATTTTCTTTTTTGAATTTTATACTTTATTTGGTTATTTTTAATTGTATTTTTTTTTAGATTTGATTTCTATTTTTTTTTTTTTTTACTAATTTTGTTTATTTTATCTGCATATTGTTTTGTTAGCTTTGCCTATTTTATTGCTACATCACTTTGTTTTACATTTGTAATTAATTGCAATTAATCAAGTATTACACTTCTAAAATAACCATGATTTGGGGATTTTTAGTCTTGCTTTCTAGCTCATGTTAGAGTTCAGGTACAAGAAATAATTCTTTTTAGGCCACATCTGAAGAAGGCCGCGTGAGGTCTTGAGATCTCCTGTGGTGCGGCATCCTTTATGCTGGTCATTTAAAAGGTCTCATGGCCCGGTGACCTCCACTAGTGATAGCGCTCCTACAACTGCACAGATTTACTGCCCCCAATAACATAAAACTGCAGAAAGTCCCAGCTATGTTTAGAAGAGCAGAAAGATAAGGAAGGGAGCAGGAAGATTCCTGCCGGAAGCTCTGAGGCCGGTGACTGTCACCACGGGTGTGGCTCTCACTCTCACTTCTCAGCAAGACAGAAAAACAAGTTTCCCTTACACTCACAGGAAACAGCAGCCCCACTGGCTCCCAGCCCTGACAATTTGGTTTTAAATTAATGCTCAGAATACATCTTGATTCAAGGATTAAGAATGTGGTTTAAATAGAGCGTTTGTAAATGACTTAGAGCCCAGCGACTGTAACAAGCAGTTAAGAAAAACCCACAAAGCCTGGGGAGAGACAGCGCTCCTGCACATGGGGAGAGACAGCGCTCCTGCACATGGGGGGAGACAGAGCTCCTGCACATGGGGGGAGACAGAGCTCCTGCACATGGGGAGAGACAGCGCTCCTATAACCTCAGATCCAGGAGCTGCTGCCTCCCCTCCCTCCCTATAACCTCAGAGCCAGGAGCTGCTGCCTCCCCTCCCTATAACCCCAGAGCCAGGAGCTGCTGCCTCCCCTCCCTCCCTCCCTATAACCTCAGAGCCAGGAGCTGCTGCCTCCCCTTCCTCCCTCCCTCCCTATAACCTCAGAGCCAGGAGCTGCTGCCTCCCCTCCCTCCCTCCCTATAACCTCAGAGCCAGGAGCTGCTGCCTCACTCCCTCCCTCCCTATAACCTCAGAGCCAGGAGCTGCTGCCTCCCCTCCCTCCCTATAAGCTCAGAGCCAGGAGCTGCTGCCTCCCTCCCTCCTTCCCTCCCTATAACCTCAGAGCAAGGAGCTGCTGCCTCCCATCCCTCCCTCCCTATAACCTCAGAGTCAGGAGCTGCTGCCTCCCCTCCCTCCCCTCCCTCCCCTCCCTCCCTCCCTATAACCCCAGAGCCAGGAGCTGCTGCCTCCCCTCCCTCCCTCCCTATAACCTCAGAGCCAGGAGCTGCTGCCTCCCCTCCCTCCCTCCCTATAACCTCAGAGTCAGGAGCTGCTGCCTCCCCTCCCTCCCTCCCTATAACCTCAGAGCCAGGAACTGCTGCCTCCCCTCCCTCCCTCCCTATAACCTCAGATCCAGGAGCCGCTGATTCTCCTCCCTCCCTCCCTATAACCTCAGAGCCAGGAGCTGCTGCCTCCCCTCCCTATAACCCCAGAGCCAGGAGCTGCTGCCTCCCCTCCCTCCCTCCCTATAACCTCAGAGCCAGGAGCTGCTGCCTCCCCTTCCTCCCTCCCTCCCTATAACCTCAGCGCCAGGAGCTGCTGCCTCCCCTCCCTCCCTCCCTATAACCTCAGAGCCAGTAGCTGCTGCCTCCCTCCCTCCCTCCCTATAACCTCAGAGCCAGGAGCTGCTGCCTCCCCTCCCTCCCTCCCTATAACCTCAGAGCCAGGAGCTGCTGCCTCCCCTCCCTCCCTCCCTATAACCTCAGATCCAGGAGCCGCTGATTCTCCTCCCTCCCTCCCTATAACCTCAGAGCCAGGAGCTGCTGCCTCCCCTCCCTCCCTCCCTCCCTATAACCCCAGAGCCAGGAGCTGCTGCCTCCCCTCCCTCCCTCCCTATAACCTCAGAGCCAGGAGCTGCTGCCTCCCCTCCCTCCCTCCCTCCCTATAACCTCAGAGCCAGGAGCTGCTGCCTCCCCTCCCTCCCTCCCTATAACCTCAGAGCCAGGAGCTGCTGCCTCCCCGCCCTCCCTCCCTATAACCTCAGAGCCAGGAGCTGCTGCCTCCCCTCCCTCCCTCCCTATAACCTCAGAGCCAGGAGCTGCTGCCTCCCCTCCCTCCCTATAACCTCAGAGCCAGGAGCTGCTGCCTCCCCTCCCTCCCTCCCTATAACCTCAGATCCAGGAGCTGCTGCCTCCCCTCCCTCCCTCCCTATAACCTCACATCCAGGAGCTGCTGCCTCCCCTCCCCCCCTCCCTATAACCTCAGAGCCAGGAGCTGCTGCCTCCCCTCCCTCCCTCCCTATAACCTCAGAGCCAGGAGCTGCTGCCTCCCCTCCCTCCCTATAACCTCAGAGCCAGGAGCTGCTGCCTCCCCTCCCTCCCTCCCTATAACCTCAGAGCCAGGAGCTGCTGCCTCCCCTCCCTCCCTCCCTATAACCTCAGATCCAGGAGCTGCTGCCTCCCCTCCCTCCCTCCCTATAACCTCAGAGCCAGGAGCTGCTGCCTCCCTCCCTCCCTCCCTATAACCTCAGAGCCAGGAGCTTCTGCCTCCCCTCCCCTCCCTGCCTATAACCTCAGAGCCAGGAGCTGCTGCCTCCCCTCCCTCCCTATAACCTCAGATCCAGGAGCTGCTGCCTCCCCTCCCTCCCTCCCTATAACCTCAGAGCCAGGAGCTGCTGCCTCCCCTCCCTCCCTCCCTATAACCTCAGAGCCAGGAGCTGCTGCCTCCCCTCTCTCCCTCCCTATAACCTCAGAGCCAGGAGCTGCTGCCTCCCCTCCCTCCCTCCCTATAACCTCAGAGCCAGGAGCTGCTGCCTCCCCTCCCTCCCTCCCTATAACCTCAGAGCCAGGAGTTGCTGCCTCTCTCCCTCCCTCTCTATAACCTCAGAGCCAGGAGCTGCTGCCTCCCTCCCTCCCTCCCTATAACCTCAGATCCAGGAGCTGCTGCCTCCCCTCCCGCCCTCCCTATAACCTCAGATCCAGGAGCTGCTGCCTCCCCTCCCTCCCTCCCTATAACCTCAGAGCCAGGAGCTGCTGCCTCCCCTCCCTATAACCTCACTGCTAGGAGCTGCTGCCTCCCCTCCCTCCCTCCCTATAACCTCAGAGCCAGGAGCTGCTGCCTCTCCTCCCTCCCTCCCTATAACCTCAGAGCCAGGAGCTGCTGCCTCCCCTCCCTATAACCCCAGAGCCAGGAGCTGCTGCCTCCCCTCCCTCCCTCCCTATAACCTCAGAGCCAGGAGCTGCTGCCTCCCCTTCCTCCCTCCCTCCCTATAACCTCAGAGCCAGGAGCTGCTGCCTCCCCTCCCTCCCTCCCTATAACCTCAGAGCCAGGAGCTGCTGCCTCACTCCCTCCCTCCCTATAACCTCAGAGCCAGGAGCTGCTGCCTCCCCTCCCTCCCTATAAGCTCAGAGCCAGGAGCTGCTGCCTCCCTCCCTCCTTCCCTCCCTATAACCTCAGAGCAAGGAGCTGCTGCCTCCCATCCCTCCCTCCCTATAACCTCAGAGTCAGGAGCTGCTGCCTCCCCTCCCTCCCCTCCCTCCCTCCCTATAACCCCAGAGCCAGGAGCTGCTGCCTCCCTCCCTCCCTCCCTATAACCTCAGAGCCAGGAGCTGCTGCCTCCCCTCCCTCCCTCCCTATAACCTCAGAGCCAGGAGCTGCTGCCTCCCCTCCCTCCCTCCCTATAACCTCAGAGTCAGGAGCTGCTGCCTCCCCTCCCTCCCTCCCTATAACCTCAGAGCCAGGAGCTGCTGCCTCCCCTCCCTCCCTCCCTATAACCTCAGATCCAGGAGCCGCTGATTCTCCTCCCTCCCTCCCTATAACCTCAGAGCCAGGAGCTGCTGCCTCCCCTCCCTATAACCCCAGAGCCAGGAGCTGCTGCCTCCCCCCCCCCCCCCCCTATAACCTCAGAGCCAGGAGCTGCTGCCTCCCCTTCCTCCCTCCCTCCCTATAACCTCAGAGCCAGGAGCTGCTGCCTCCCCTCCCTCCCTCCCTATAACCTCAGAGCCAGTAGCTGCTGCCTCCCTCCCTCCCTCCCTATAACCTCAGAGCCAGGAGCTGCTGCCTCCCCTCCCTCCCTCCCTATAACCTCAGAGCCAGGAGCTGCTGCCTCCCCTCCCTCCCTCCCTATAACCTCAGATCCAGGAGCCGCTGATTCTCCTCCCTCCCTCCCTATAACCTCAGAGCCAGGAGCTGCTGCCTCCCCTCCCTCCCTCCCTCCCTATAACCCCAGAGCCAGGAGCTGCTGCCTCCCCTCCCTCCCTCCCTATAACCTCAGAGCCAGGAGCTGCTGCCTCCCCTCCCTCCCTCCCTCCCTATAACCTCAGAGCCAGGAGCTGCTGCCTCCCCTCCCTCCCTCCCTATAACCTCAGAGCCAGGAGCTGCTGCCTCCCCTCCCTCCCTCCCTATAACCTCAGAGCCAGGAGCTGCTGCCTCCCCTCCCTCCCTCCCTATAACCTCAGAGCCAGGAGCTGCTGCCTCCCCTCCCTCCCTCCCTATAACCTCAGAGCCAGGAGCTGCTGCCTCCCCTCCCTCCCTCCCTATAACCCCAGAGCCAGGAGCTGCTGCCTCCCCTCCCTCCCTATAACCTCAGAGCCAGGAGCTGCTGCCTCCCCTCCCTCCCTCCCTATAACCTCAGATCCAGGAGCTGCTGCCTCCCCTCCCGCCCTCCCTATAACCTCAGATCCAGGAGCTGCTGCCTCCCCTCCCTCCCTCCCTATAACCTCAGAGCCAGGAGCTGCTGCCTCCCCTCCCTCCCTCCCTATAACCTCAGAGCCAGGAGCTGCTGCCTCCCCTCCCTCCCTATAACCTCAGAGCCAGGAGCTGCTGCCTCCCCTCCCTCCCTCCCTATAACCTCAGAGCCAGGAGCTGCTGCCTCCCCTCCCTCCCTCCCTATAACCTCAGATCCAGGAGCTGCTGCCTCCCCTCCCTCCCTCCCTATAACCTCAGAGCCAGGAGCTGCTGCCTCCCTCCCTCCCTCCCTATAACCTCAGAGCCAGGAGCTTCTGCCTCCCCTCCCCTCCCTGCCTATAACCTCAGAGCCAGGAGCTGCTGCCTCCCCTCCCTCCCTATAACCTCAGATCCAGGAGCTGCTGCCTCCCCTCCCTCCCTCCCTATAACCTCAGAGCCAGGAGCTGCTGCCTCCCCTCCCTCCCTCCCTATAACCTCAGAGCCAGGAGCTGCTGCCTCCCCTCTCTCCCTCCCTATAACCTCAGAGCCAGGAGCTGCTGCCTCCCCTCCCTCCCTCCCTATAACCTCAGAGCCAGGAGCTGCTGCCTCCCCTCCCTCCCTCCCTATAACCTCAGAGCCAGGAGTTGCTGCCTCTCTCCCTCCCTCTCTATAACCTCAGAGCCAGGAGCTGCTGCCTCCCTCCCTCCCTCCCTATAACCTCAGATCCAGGAGCTGCTGCCCCCCCTCCCGCCCTCCCTATAACCTCAGAGCCAGGAGCTGCTGCCTCCCCTCCCTCCCTCCCTATAACCTCAGAGCCAGGAGCTGCTGCCTCCCCTCCCTCCCTCCCTATAACCTCAGAGCCAGGAGCTGCTGCCTCCCCTCCCTATAACCTCAGAGCCAGGAGCTGCTGCCTCCCCTCCCTCCCTCCCTCCCTCCCTATAACCTCACTGCTAGGAGCTGCTGCCTCCCCTCCCTCCCTCCCTATAACCTCAGATCCAGGAGCTGCTGCCTCCCCTCCCTCCCTCCCTATAACCTCAGAGCCAGGAGCTGCTGCCTCCCCTCCCTATAACCTCACTGCTAGGAGCTGCTGCCTCCCCTCCCTCCCTCCCTATAACCTCAGAGCCAGGAGCTGCTGCCTCTCCTCCCTCCCTCCCTATAACCTCAGAGCCAGGAGCTGCTGCCTCCCCTCCCTCCCTCACTCCCTATAACCTCAGAGCCAGGAGCTGCTGCCTCCCCTCCCTCCCTCCCTCCCTCCCTATAACCTCACTGCTAGGAGCTGCTGCCTCCCCTCCCTCCCTCCCTATAACCTCAGAGCCAGGAGCTGCTGCCTCCCCTCCCTCCCTCCCTATAACCTCAGATCCAGGAGCTGCTGCCTCCCCTCCCTCCCTCCCTATAACCTCAGAGCCAGGAGCTGCTGCCTCCCCTCCCTCCCTCCCTATAACCTCAGAGCCAGGAGCTGCTGCCTCCCCTCCCTCCCTATAACCTCAGAGCCAGGAGCTGCTGCCTCCCCTCCCTCCCTCCCTCCCTCCCTATAACCTCACTGCTAGGAGCTGCTGCCTCCCCTCCCTCCCTCCCTATAACCTCAGAGCCAGGAGCTGCTGCCTCCCCTCCCACCCTCCCTATAACCTCAGAGCCAGGAGCTGCTGCCTCCCCTCCCTCCCTCCCTATAACCTCAGAGTCAGGAGCTGCTGCCTCCCCTCCCTCCCTCCCTATAACCTCAGATCCAGGAGCTGCTGCCTCCCCTCCCTCCCTCCCTATAACCTCAGAGCCAGGAGCTGCTGCCTCCCCTCCCTCCCTCCCTATAACCTCAGAGCCAGGAGCTGCTGCCTCCCCTCCCTCCCTCCCTATAACCTCAGAGCCAGGAGCTGCTGCCTCCCTCCCTCCCTCCCTATAACCTCAGATCCTAAGCCGCTCATTCTCCTCCCTGTTGCCTCTGCCTCTCTTCCTTCCCTCCCTTGCAGTGGCTCCAGACTTGGGAGATTCATCTTTTCCTGCCCTCCCCATGATGTGGGGGTCCCAGAGCTGCAGGGCGTCTCGCTGTCCCTCTACCCCTGTGCATGGCCCTGGCAGCAGGCGGGGTAGGAGTTGGGAGCCCCCTGCCGGGCGGGCGCTGGAGCTGCAGGGCGTCTCGCTCTCTCTCTACCCCTGTGCATGGCCCTGGCAGCAGGCGGGGTAGGAGTTGGGAGCCCCCTGCAGAGCGGGCGCTGGAGCTGCAGGGCGTCTCGCTGTCCCTCTTCCCCTGTGCATGGCCCTGGCAGCAGGCGGGGTAGGAGTTGGGAGCCCCCTGCCGGGCGGGCGCTGGAGCTGCAGGGCGTCTCGCTCTCTCTCTTCCCCTGTGCATGGCCCTGGCAGCAGGCGGGGTAGGAGTTGGGAGCCCCCTGCCGGGCGGGCGCTGGAGCTGCAGGGCGTCTCGCTGTCCCTCTACCCCTGTGCATGGCCCTGGCAGCAGGCGGGGTAGGAGTTGGGAGCCCCCTGCAGGGCGGGCGCTGGAGCTGCAGCCTGGAATAAAGCCTCCTGTGCTAGCGTCGCCTCCTCTTTAATGGCTCCATCTGTGAGGCCTGACCTGCAGTTCCTCTGTCTTGAAATCGCTGGAGCCCATTGCAGGACACAGTCAACAGGAAGCCATTAGTGCTCCAGCAATTACCAGCCGCATCCATCCAGAAAGTTCCCATTTTATTTTAATCTGCTTAAGTGCATTTTGTGCAGGAGGTTAAAGCCTAAGCTGCTGCTCCTGCAGCCAGGGCTGCTTTCTGGCTGACTGGAGAGCAGAATTTACATGCGATTTAATGTCTCCTTCACAAACATACCTAATGACATTACCCTGCTGCACATACTGACTGCCTCCTCTTATTCCATTAACTCCCAAATCGGGTTTAAAGACCATATTGATGCGAGACGTTATTATGCATGATTATCAAAACAACAGACAGTACGGCAAAGTGTTTACTAACTGCTTTAGATATAATTTCTGTAATAACTGGAACAGATGGGGATGCTACAGGCAATAAATCAGAGCCCTCCCTGTGCTGACAGACAGGGGCAGCCGGCGCTGCAGAGAAATGTGCAATCCAGCTGTATCCAGCTGTTTGCTGGGATAGTCTGCATCCTCAACTACAACTTCTTTAATTGCAAAGGGATCAGTAGTCAAAGGCGTTTAGAGCGGTTACTGGCAAGTTACCCCTTGTGAATATTCCCCTTCCTCGTCCAGCTAAAGGTTAGCCAGAGAGGTCGTTATCCCCCTAGGATTCAGGCACATAAGAAAGGAAGGAGTTGGGGTTTACTTAGCTGAATAACTCTGCAGGGGCCTGGACTTGTCAGCTGCTTAGGTGACAAAGTGCTTAGGAAAAACAAGGAAGATCCCGGGCCTTTTTTTCTTTTAATTAAAAAGCCAATCTTACCCTTGTGATTCAATGCAATGCACAATTAAGAACGGAGCCTGCAGCCTCCTCCCCAAATCTCCTGCCACCCTGGAACCTGCCTACTTTTGCAAATGTATTTCTCTCCGTGCCCCGCCCTAACCTCTCCCTCCCCACCCTCCATGCGGGGATCAGAGGCGCTGAGCCTGGGTCAGGCTCAGCTGATCCAGCAAAAGATTGCATTTATTTGTGTGAGATAGACTGTGAGGTGCAAAGGTTGCTGACCTGCTTTGAGGAGGTGAGAGAACTGGATCCTGAGCCACAGCCTCCCAAACACCCTGGGCTCAGTTTTTGATCTACAGATTATCATCTCCACCAGGAGGAAAATCTTCAAATTAATTCAATTAATTACTTAAAATAACATTCAACTGACTCTGATTTTAGTGAGTGACTAATTTTAGTCCTGCTTCTGGTCATTCACCAACTGACACTAATCACCCATCACCACTCGGGCCGTATTGCAAAATGGCGCCGGCCATCGGAATACGGCAATACGGCCATACGGCCGGCGCCATTTTGCAATACGGCCCGAGTGCAGGGAGGTCGCTCCCGGACCCCCGCTGGACTTTTGGCAAGTCTTGTGGGGGTCAGGAGGCCCCCCCAAGCTGGCCAAAAGTCCCTGGGGGTCCAGCGGGGGTCCGGGAGTGACCTCCTGCACTCGTGACGTCGGGGGACAGGAACCAAAATGGCGCCGGCGCCATTTCTATTAACGCAGCCGTGGCCCGAGAGTGGAAGATCACACCGGGACTCCCCCACTGGACCCCAGGTAGGAGGGAGGGAGGGGAGGCAGCAGCTGCTGGACCCCAGGTAATTTAAAACATTTTGGGGAGGTTCGGGAGGGTGGGGGATTTATTTTAAAGGGTCGGGGTGGGTTTTAGGGTTGTTTTAGTGTGCCGGTTTTCCTGCCCTCCCCCTTCCCCTCCCCCGATTTACGATTTTTGACGATAAATCGGGGGAATTCCTATTGTATCGCGCCTCTAACGATTTTTGACGATTTAAAATATATCGGATGATATTTTAAATCGTCAAAAAACGATTCACATCCCTAATGTGGCATCAACATCCTACACCACAATGAAGGGGGAACATAGCAAGCAGATAGACTAGCACCAACACACTGAGGAACCATGAGAGTGGCAAGAACACCACAAGGAGTTGAGTGAGTCATCTGCTGTATGGCAGCAAGGCAGAGTGGCAGAAAGCTGATAGGGTCAAGACAGGCTGGCAGAGCGGAGGTAGCCTGGTCCCTGTGGTTTTCATAGGTACAAGACAGGCTGGCAGAGCGGAGGTAGCCTGGTCCCTGTGGTTTTCATAGGTACAAGACAGGCTGGCAGAGCGGAGGTAGCCTGGTCCCTGTGGTTTTCATAGGTACAAGACAGGCTGGCAGAGCTGAGGTAGCCTGGTCCCTGTGGTTTTCATAGGTACAAGACAGGCTGGCAGAGCGGAGGTAGCCTGGTCCCTGTGGTTTTCATAGGTACAAGACAGGCTGGCAGAGCGGAGGTAGCCTGGTCCCTGTGGTTTTCATAGGGTCAAGACAGGCTGGCCCCGGGGAGAGTTCCCTTTCCTTTGCACAGGAAAGGGAACTCTCCCCGGAATGGGTTGGCCCCTAGAGTGGAGCACGAGACTTCAAAGCGTGTTTGTTTTAATTAAGGATCCATGCTGTGAAGGATCAGTATTTTGAATTGCCAGAGACTAAGGGTTCCCTTTGCATCGAGGGTTCAGCCGTTAGGACAAAAAGAAGCGCTGACGTCATCTCCTGCCCAAATCTACAATATCAATAGGGATGTGAATCGTTTATCTGACGATATTGAAAATATCGTCCGATATTTTCAATATCGTCAGATATCTGGGGGTCCCCGATAGCAATAGGAAACCCCAAAATTAATTTAGTGGGTTTTCTTATTGTTATGGGGGGGGGGGCGGGAACAAAGGACACAACCTAAAAACACAACCTGACCCTTTAAAATGAGTTTAGTATCCCCCCACCCTCCGGACCCTCCCTCCAAAAATTTTTAAATACCTGGTGGTCCAGCGGGGGTCCCGGGAGCATTCTCCTGCGCTCGGGCTGTCGGCTGCCACTAATCAAAATGGCGCCGATGGCCCTTTGCTCTTACCATGTGACAGGGGCTATCAGTGCCATTGGTCGGCCCTGTCACATGGTAGGTGCACTGGATGGCCAGCACCATTTTTAAAGATGGCGCTGGCCGTCCATTGCTCCTACCATGTGACAGTGACCGGCCAATGGCATGGATACCCTGTCACTTGCTAAGGGCAAAGGGCCATCGATGCCATTTTGTTTATTGGCAGCCGACGGCCCGAGCGCAGGAGAATGCTCCCGGGACCCCCGCTGGACCACCAGGTATTTAAAAAAATTTTTCGGGGGGGTCCGGAGGGTGGGGGGATACTAACAAACTCATTTTAAAGAGTCGGCTGTATTTTTTGGTTATCGGCTCGGGCGCAGCCGATAAAAAAAACCCGATCGGACTGCAAGATAAAAATTTCACGATGTGAATCGGAACCGGAATCCGAACTGATTCCGGTTCCGATTCACATCTCTATCAATCTATGCTGAATTTGTAGTTTACACAGTGCCTCTGTAAACTATGGGAAGACAGAGGATGAACTAGTGTGCAACTACCACCAGTTTTCTATAGTACTAGAAACATTACTGTTGTCATCTACGAAAGATTTCGGGAACATGGGCCATATTATAAAGGTCATGAAAACCATTGAGCATATGAAATATGCAAGCTCCAAACATCTTAGGTCAGCTTTTTATGTTCTTACATTCAAAATGTGGATAGCAGGCACAGTGTTAGAGCCACAGCCCTCGTAGGGGCATAAAGCCTGGATGGACAGGCACAGCAATCGAGATCAAGCCCTTTTAGGGACATAAGGCCTGGACGGACAGGCACAGCATTCGAGGATAGAGGTCAAACCTTTGTAGGGGTGTAAAGCCTGGATGGACAGGCACAGCATTAGAGGTCAAGCCCTTTTAGGAACATAAGGCCTGGATGGACAGGCACAGCATTCGAGGTCAAACCCTTGTAGACATGTAAATCCTGGATGGACAGGCACAGCATTCCAGGATAGAGGTCAAGCCCTCGTAGGTGCATAAATCCTGGACAGACAGGCACAGCATTAGAGGTCAAGCCCGTTTAGGGGCATAAGGCCTGGATGGACAGGCACAGCATTCAAGGTCAAACCCTTGTAGGGGCGTAAAGCCTGGATGGACAGGCACAGCATTTGAGGATAGAAGTCAAGCCCAAGAGTAACAGATTAGTATGAGAAAAAAAACCAAGTGTGAAAGCTTGCTGGGCAGACTGGATGGGCCGTTTGGTCTTCTTCTACCGTCATTTCTATGTTTCTATGTTTATGTTTCTATGTTTCTATGTAGGGACTTAAAGCCTGGATGGACAGGCAGCAGGCACAGCATTCAAGGATAGAGGTCAAACCCTTTTAGCCATAAGGCCTGGACGGACAGGCACAGCATTCGAGGTCAAACCCTTGTAGAGTCATAAAGCCTGGATGGACAGGCACAGCCTTCAAGGTCAAACCCTTGTAGAGAAGTAAATCCTGGACAGACAGGCACAGCATTCAAGGTCAATCCCTTTTAGGAACATAAGACCTGCACAGACAGGCCAGCATTCAAGGTCAAACCCTTGTAGAGACGTAAAGCCTAGATGGACAGGCACAACATTCGAGGATAGAGGTCAAGCCCTTGTAGAGGCGTAAAGCCTGGATGGACAGGCACAGCATTAGAGTTCAAGCCCTCGTAGGGTCATAAGGCCTGGACGGACAGGCACAGCATTCAAGGATAGAGGGCAAGCCTTCGTAGGGGTGTAAATCCTGGACGGACAGGCACAGCATTAGAGGATTTCCTTTGTGCAGGTATGTTGTGGTTTGATCCATCACTTCTTCTTGAACTGGTTCACTGCCAGAAGAAAATGGCATCTTTTTTATTTCTGAAAAATAATTCAACAGAGGATGCTTTTAGAGCAATAGAGACTGCCATTTGTGAAGAAAGAACTGATCTGGAGATTATTTGTGAATACCCAGAAGCTATTAACTGTACTTATGCACTTCAGCTGATGACAAAGGAACATGAAGAGCTCTCAGAAATAAGAAATCTGCTACTCAAGTCCAAATATACAATATCAACCTATATTGTCTTTGTAGTTTACACAGTGCCTCTGTAAACTATAGGAAGACAGAGGATGAACTAGAGTGCAACTACCACCAGTTTTCTATGGTACTAGAAACATTACTTTTGGCACCTAAGAAAGATTTTGGGAACATGGCCTAGACGGACAGGACGGCCTGTCCATCCAGGCCATAAAAACTATTGAGCATACAAAATATGCAAGCTCCAAACATCTTAAGTCAGCTTTTTATGTTCTTACATTCCAAATGTTGCAAAACAGGAAAAAGAATATTCTGGAAAGAAGTGATGCACAAATACATGAAACTGAAATTAGAAATACTAGAACTAAACTCAGACAGGCACAGTGTTTCAGGTCAGGCCCTTGTAGGGACATACGGCCTAGACAGTGGACGGACAGGCACAGCGATTCACGTCAGGTACATGTGCTGATATTATCTGGAGCATAGGAGTTGGAGCTGCTGCAAGGCTTTCAATTGCTTTTATTCATCTTGCCATTCAGAGGGAAAATTTGGAAACCCAAGCAAAGGCAGGTTTATTTTAAGAAACACTAGCATTTCTGGTCTTCACCACATCCTTCCGGAGGATGTGGTGAAGACCAGAACTGTGAAGGACTTCAAAGGGGCGTGGGATAAACACTGTGGATCCATAAAGTCAAGAGGCCGCCAATGAAGAGTGGGTGACTCGCCAGAATGATGGCTACTGCCTGGAGACAATACCCTTATTCAATAAACGTACACATGCTTACTGTGTCTCCAACATCGTTCTAGCTTCAACAGAAAGAGGAAATGTGGAATAAAGGATCTGCACTCACAAAGGGGGGAGTAGCTGGCTTGTTATGGCGGTTACTACCCCAAACCAAATAAGCCTGTTACTTCTATTTCTATGCATATACAGCATAGTTCTCTGCTTCAACGGCAGGGGAGAAGAAAAAACTGATACTTCACGCATATCCAGCATAGCTCCCTGCTTCAACGGCAGGGGAGAAGAAAAAAGGGTTCACACTCACAAAGCGGGGAGTAGCTGGCTTGTTACGGCGGTTACTACCCCAAACCAAATGTGCCTGATACTTCACTTTCGATGCATATCCAGCATGGCTCTCTGCTTCAACAGCATGGGAGAAGAATAAACTGATACCTCAAGCATATCCAGCATAGCTCCCTGCTTCAACGGCAGGGGAGAAGATAAACAACCAATAAGGGCTGTATAACATAGTCTGAGTAAAACAAATAAGCATGGGTGTAGCTTGCTTATTGCGGCGGTTACTACCCCTACTACCCCTAACTTATCAGCTAGATATTCACTTGGATGCAGCTCCATCACTGCTTTCTATATTAATGGTGGGGGTGGAAAGGAAATAGAACCAAGAGCTAAGAGAAACAGATAAGTATGAGAGAAAAAAGTGTGTGAAGCTTGCTGGGCAGACTGGATGGGCCATTTGGTCTTCTTCTGCCGTCATTTCTATGTTTCTGTGTTTCATTTCCATCAACTCTGGTGCCAGTCTTGAGCGCTGAGGGCTCATGATATCCCCTGTCATTGAAAATACATGTTCACTGGGCACACTGGTTGGTGGATGTGACAGATATCGCTGAGCCCCATTGGCTAGGTGTGGCCAGACAGTGGACCTGTGTGCCCAATATGCCAGCAATCTGTCTGCATGTTCTGTATTGGCTCTGAGAGATACCGTGTCACTGACAGTTATGCTGGTGTCTCCTTTGCTTGGGTGGGCTGAGAGTCACTCATGCCAGCTACTTTCTCTCTAGCCCGAAGCACAAAAGATAAATCTTTATGGGCAACATGGCTTTGGCATACTGAAGTGGAAGAGGAGGATGTACTAGCTGTCACTTACAGAGTGCTGCTCCTGCTTGGGCCAGCACAACTCTCTGGCGTGCCCGCTGCTGTTTCCTCCTCTGCTTCATGCCTAATCTGTCTCTACCTATGGCGCTCCTGATCACGGACTTTTGCTAACAGCAGGTCCTTCACCAATAGGAGACAATCGTACTGTAGGCGAGTTTCCCTTTCACACAGGGATCACAGGCTGTGGCGAGCATGTATGTGCGGTCTTTTGTTAAAGGCCCTAATCTCTCTTGCACCTGCTTCTGCAAAACATCCAGACAATACAGCACCTCAACTATCATTCCCTCTTCCTGTTTAAAGCCCTCCAAATTTTCATCCAGGAAATTAACTATAGGGATGATGTCAGCCAAGGTGGCACTTCTGGAACTCATCTCCTCTGTGGCATCCTTGAAGGGCTGCAGGATTTTTACCAGCTGACTCATGACTAACCAATCATGATGCCCTAGGGGATTCTGCACACCTATGTCCATTGTACCAGAAAGTTCATGAAGGGATGTCTACAGCTCCATTAACCTCTGCAGCATCATAAAGGTGGAATTCCACCGGGTGGCAATGTCTTGAATGAGACGCTTGTGAGGCATCTCCAAATCAGTCTGCTTTTGTCGGAGAACCTGCCCTCCTTGACACTTCTGTGGAAGTGCGCTGCTATGTTCCTGCACTTGTGTATTAACCTATGCAGGTATTCATTCTCTTGGTGATTGGAATCCAATCCCAGAGCTGACTTCACTACCAGGTGCAGAGTGTGTGCAAAACATCGGATGTTCTTAAAGTGCCCGTCGTTTATTGCCTTAACCATGTTTGCACCATTGTCTGTGACAAAGAACCCTGCCTGCGTTTTCCTGTCTCGCTGGTGTAGTTGCCAGCCCTCCAGCATCTTTCTGATGCATGCTAGAATATTGGCAGCGGTATGGGCCTGGTCCGTCAGGTGGGTGTGCAGTAAAGCCCACCTCCACCCTGATACTTCTTCAGTAATAGAGCTACTGCCTGCCCCTGCCTCAGCCATGTCCCACCAGTGTGCTGTCAGGGAGAGGTAAGAGTGTGCAGCATTCATGGCGGTCCAGATATTGCAGGTGAAATGCACACTCCCCTCTGCCTTAGCTAGCAGCACTTGCATGCAACTGCAACACTGCTTGTACAGGCTTGTACATTCTGCTAAATGTGGTTCTGCACGGGATTTTGTAATTTGGAACTACGACCTTCAGAAAATGCTTGAAACCCACATTCTCCACTATCTGCAAGGGCTGGTCATCAAGGGCAATCATTTCTCCAATGCTCCTGGTTACAACTTTTGAGGCTGCCTGCCTCCTACCCCGGGATAGCGTTAACGAACACCACCTCATTTCCTCCATGGTGAGTTGTCACTTCTGCCACATGGCAGGGGGCTGCTGGACTGCCACCTAACTGCTAGAAGGCTGAGGGTGTGGGGTGACTCTGCTCCTTTTCAACCACTTTACGCTGCCTTGAAAAAGGGGTCCCCTGACTGGTACTGCCACCATCTCTAGATAGCAGTACTGTTGTTGGGTGTTGCCTCTTCATATGATGTGTCATGCCAAAATTAGATAGATGTCCCATTTGCTTGCCTCTGCTAATAGCCTTGCCACAGTAATTACACTGAGGAAAATGCGGATCCTCTGTCATTAAAGTGGCTCCAGATCACAGATTTCTTTTGTGATCCCTTCTCTATAGCCTTCGAGGTGGATGCTGGCACTGGAGCTGAAGTAGTGGGTGCACCCTGAAAAGCAATGCCAGGGGCATCATTCACACTCTGTGCCTGCGCTGACTGCTCTTCCTCATCATCATCAGTTTCATCTCTCCCCTGCTGCACTGAAGTGGAGGCTAAGACAGAACTAACTAATCCTCCTAAACCTTCTTCAACTATTACTTCTTCCATTTCTGATGATGAGAATCCCACACAAGATGATTCTTCATTGGAATCAGAAGCAAACAGTGCCTGTGCTACATTGTCAATGCTAAGTCAAGTCTGCTGTCGCACTGCTGCTTTTGGGTGTCACCATTTTGTTTGGCATGACTCAGCCTCCCCTTCCCTCACTTCCAAAACTACAGGGTCAGAAACAGGTGGTGGCGATGCATCATCTTTCAATTTCATTTTTTTATGGATGGAACTGCCTGCCCCTCCAGAGATTTTAGATTAAACAGGTCCCTTTTTAACCTTAATGGGGGACTGCACTGCCTTTTGAAGTGCCTCCTCTGCCAGTCCCAATCACTCAACCATGTCTAGCTTTCCCTGACATTATGGATTTAATGTCCCTGCCTACTAGGGGTTTCAATTAAAAGAATTATTTCCAAAGGAGGCCAACTTTGGATTTGGCTTCAGAGAGCACTGCTGTCCCAATAATATATATGTGAGTCTGCAAAAGTGCCCCTAGGCCCATGAGGTTGGGCCTGGATGTACACTAAACCTGGGAATGCTGTATGTGTGCACACACCAAGCTTGTAACTAAAAAAGAGGCCCACTGGGGATTTGACTTCAGAACACTGCTGTCCCAATAATATATATGTGAGTCTGCAAAACTGCCCAGTGAGTGCACTGCATGTCTTCTTGGCTTAAAAGAGCCTGAGTTCAATAAAAAAAAAAACTGCAGTTAAATAAAAAGGATGGCTTGCTTGGCACAGCAGAAAAATAAACAAAATATTAAACAAATTATTGAAGGGTCCTCTTCTACTGCAAAGGGTGCGGGGCCTGTGGAAGCTGGGGCTGTGGAATTCAATCCCTGGATCGCTCGCAGTGACCTCTGGACTCCTCTCCCGGGGGATGCTGGGAGCAGTTTGCAGATGAGCCTTCCAGTCCTCTTCTACTGCCATCTTCTCTTCTAGCCGGACACCTTGCATAAAAGAAAGAAAATATGAATGCAACAAGAAGCTTTACAAATCTTAAGAAAGAATCGCTGAAGAGAAAAAGGAATCCTTGAGTTTAAGGTAATCTCTCAATAAATGATTTGGCCAGTGCATGATCCTCAAATACATGAGCTTTTCCAGCACAGGCAAGCGGTGTATTGCAGGGCACATTTCTGGTTCTTTTCCTCGAGCAAACACAAACAGGGCTAAACTCTTTGCGGCACTTGGGTAGTTGCACTGAATAGTCTTGAAAGAACTGGACCTGTTTGCACTGGTATTTCACCTCATGGATTTTATGAAAAGCCTGTAAAACTTGCTGCTTATGTGACCAGTTCAGGAATTTAGCAATTACAATGTGAGGCTGTTTCTCCCCGGCTTGTTTGTTCCCCAAATGATGAGCTCTTTCTATCTTCAGGGAACCCTGTAACTTGTGCAGGTTAAGAGCCTCGGGGATCCAGCTTTCCAGGAACCCTTCAATGTTACAATAAGAACATAAGAACATGCCATACTGGGTCAGACCAAGGGTCCATCAAGCCCAGCATCCTGTTTCCAACAGTGGCCAATCCAGGCCACAAGAACCTGGCAAGTACCCAAACACTAAGGGGCAGATTTTCAAAGGAGTACGTGCATAAGATACACGCGTACCCCCCGAAAACCTGCCCCAAGTTCCCCCTGTGCGTGCCAAGCCTATGTTGAATAGGCTCAGTGGCGCGCACAAGCCCCGGGTCGCGCGTAAGTCCCGGGGCTTTGCTGGAGAGGGGGGGGGGGTGCGTGTCGGGGGCATGTCGGGGGCGTGTTGTGGCGGTGCGTTATTCGGGGGCGGGGCTGCGGGCATGGTTCCAGCACGGGGGTGTTTTGGGGGCATGGCCGAGGTCTCCGAAACTGCTCCCAGGCTGGGTAATCGCGCACCAGCAGCCAGCCCGGCGCGCGCAAGTTACGCCTGCCTCGGGCAAGCGTAACTTGTCCAACAAAGGTAGAGGGGGGTTTAGATAGGGCTGGGTGGTGGGTTAGGTAGGGGGAAAGTGCGGGGAAGGTGGAAGGAAAGATCTCTCCGAGGCCGCTCCGATTTCGAAGTGGCCTTGGAGGGAATGGAGGCTGGCTGTGCGGCTCGGCGCACGCAGGCTGCCAATTTTGGGCAGCCTTGTGCGCGCCTACCCAGGATTTTAAAAGATACATGTGGCTACACACGTATCTATTAAAATCCGGGTTCAAAATAGACAAACCTCTTCCCTTTATATAACATTAAACACTTGCATGGGTATCTGATATTTACCTGTGCACCTAACTTTCTGGCTTCCTGACTTAATTCTACGAAGGCTTTCCTCCGGATCTGCGTGTCTTTAACAATATCTGGGTATATTTGTAACTTTTGGCCGAGATACATTTTATTACGATTTTTCATAAAAGTTCTGAGTTAATGTTATGTGGCTACTAGATGAGAAATAGACTGCAGAATTTCAACAAATTGACTTTTGAAACACCTTTGGCACTGGAGAAAAGACTCTGTAGTGAGGAACCAAGATAGATACGGCCCAAGTTTTACTTCTGCTGTGATTACCCCCACATAGATGACGGCTGATTTGAACCTCTTGGAAACGCAACTATACATCTTGGCACTTCCTGTAGAGTAGAAATCTTCCCAATGATTACTGAAGTCTTACCAACGTCTGGCTGCAATGCAATTACCACATAAGACTTGGTGGCAGATTTTCAAAGCCCTACGCACATAAATCCAGGTGGATTTACACGCATAGGGGGTTACGCGGCGTGCGTAAAGACCCGGGACGCTTGTAAGTCCTGGGGCTTGAAAAAAGGGGCGGGGAATGGGCGGGGCGTGGGAGGGCGTGGGCAGGGCCAGAACCTCCAGGCACAGTGCCTGGGATCGCGGGCTGGTCATCGGCCAGCACGCACAACTTCCGCCTGCCCAAGGCAGGCGTAACTAGGTAAGATAACTTTTTTAGGAGGGTTTAGCTTAGGGCTGGGGGGCGGGAGAGTTAGGGGAAGGGAAGGTGGGGTGGGGGGGTAGGGAAGTTCCTTCCGAGGCCGCTCCGATTTCGGAGCGGCCTGTGAGGGAACGGAGGAAGGCAGCATGGCTTGACGCGCTCAAGGTGCACGATTGTGCACACCCTTGGGTGCGCCGACCTCTGATTTTATAAGATGTGCATGGCTGCACGCACATGTTATAAAATCGGGCATACATTTGTGCATGCCGGGTTGCGCCCACAAATGTACGCCCGCGCGTATGTTTTAAAATCTGCCCCTTGGAGTTTTGCAGAGATGAATATTAATTTAGAATTATTGTCCTGAATCCCTCAGGCAATAATAAATGCCAATCTGGAAAAGAATCATCATTGCGTCCCTCGGCAGCTGATGCTATAAGATCCAAGACTGACGAGTAGAATAGGTTGCAGGGTTATCGATGGCAAAGTCTTGAAACAGATGGTACTAAAGAAAATAGCCCATCTTAATAAGGACCAAGAAGAGAGTAAACTCATTAGTTTGACATTCCACATGTTGAAGCAGGCTCATATTCTGCAATAGGTTTTGTTCTTTCATTGAAAACTTGGTAGTAAATGGCTTGAAGGCAGACATCTAAAGAAGCTCTTCCTCCTTACCTATCCACAATATGCTATGGAAGAATTGGCTACAGATCCGAAGAGGTTCAGAGGGTCCTTAGTAAGAAGGCTGCCAAGCAGAGGCAGGCAAAGCGAAGCTCAAGAAAATGGCAGAAACATCTCTCGGTATGGACATAAGAAAATATGAAATTGCCTTGTCCATCAAGCCCAGTATCCTGTTTCCAACAGAGGCCAAACCAGGCCACAAGAACCTGGCAATTACCCAAACACAAGAAGATAATGATGCCAGTAATAGCACTCAAGAAAGAGATCTAGGCGTCATAGTGGATACCACATTGAAATCGTTGGCTCAGTGTGCTGCGGCAGTCAAAAAAGCAAACAGAATGTTGGGAATTATTAGAAAGGGAATGGCGAATAAAAGGGAAAATGTCATAATGCCTCTGTATCGCTCCATGGTGAGACCACACCTTGAATACTGTGTACAATTCTGGTCGCCGCATCTCAAAAAAGATATAATTGCAATGGAGAAGGTACAAAGAAGGGCAACCAAAATGATAAGGGGAATGGAACAGCTCCCCTATGAGGAAAGACTAAAGAGGTTAGTACTTTTCAGCTTGGAGAAGAGATGGCTGAGGGGGGATATGATAGAGGTGTTTAAAATTATGAGAGGTCTAGAACGGGTAGATGTGAATCGGATCCAAAGACATCGACAAACCTTTTCCGTCAGAAAAAAATCAGCAGAACCAGAGGTCACGAGCTGAGGCTCCGGGGAGGAAGACTAAGAACCAATATCAGGAAGTATTTCTTCTCGGAAAGGGTGGTGGATGCCTGGAATGCCCTTCCGGAGGAAGTGGTGAAGTCTAAAACTGTGAACGACTTCAAAGGGGCATGGGATAAACACTGTGGATCCATCAAGTCTAGAGGGCGTGAATAAAGTGGAGACATTCAAACACTGCACGGAGCGGCAGTAGCCACAGCGGCATTCAAACACTGCACGGAGCGGCAGTAGCCACAGAGGCATTCAAACACTGCACGGAGTGGCAGTAGCCACAGTGGCATTCAAACACTGCACGGAGCGGCAGTAGCCACAGAGGCGTTCACGGAGCGGGATGCCAGTGGCCAGTAGTTGGTGTTCCACCTTCACGGAGCGGAAGGATGGAGGGCTGCTATTTCCAAAAAAAAAACAAAAAAAAAAAAATAAAAACAGGGGTGGGTAAGAGTATGGGGCAAGGGGGTGGCCTGCTTGTTGCAGCGGTTGCTACCCCCAATTGAGCTGGATGTCACTTGGATGCAGATTCAAAGCTGCTCTCTAAATTGGGTGGAGGGGAATTAGGGCTGGAGGGTACTGGAAGCCAATAGTTACAGGTGGGAGAGAGAAAAAGGGAAAAAAAATTGGATTAAGTGCGTAGCTTGCTGGGCAGACTCGATGGGCCATTTGGTCTTCTTCTGCCGTCATTTCTATGTTTCTATGTTTCTATGGTTATTTACTCTTTCGGATAGTAGAAAGACTAGGGGGCACTCCATGAAGTTAGCATGGGGCACATTTAAAACTAATCAGAGAAAGTTCTTTTTTACTCAACGCACAATTAAACTCTGGAATTTGTTGCCAGAGGATGTGGTTAGTGCAGTTAGTATAGCTGTGTTTAAAAAAAGGATTGGATAAGTTCTTGGAGGAGAAGTCCATTACCTGCTATTAAGTTCACTTAGAGAATAGCCACTGCCATTAGCAATGGTAACATGGAATAGACTTAGTTTCTGGGTACTTGCCAGGTTCTTATGGCCTGGATTGGCCACTGTTGGAAACAGGATGCTGGGCTTGATGGACCCTTGGTCTGACCCAGTATGGCATTTTCTTATGTTCTTATGTTCCTAGTTCCAGGGCTCATGGCACTTGTCCAGCTAGTGGATCTCCTTGTTCCTTGTTCCAAGCCATGATCCTCATTCCAAGCCATGATTCTCATTCCAAGGGATGTCCTGGTTCCTATCCTTGTCCAAGTCTCAGTCCTGAGCCTGTCTTGCTCCCAGCATGGTCTGCAACCAACCTGTGGCAGGTTGTGTAGGGCACATAATAGGACAGCATGGTCTATGACTAGGCTAGGTCATGGGGGGGGGGGGGGGGGGGGGGCTGTGTAGGGCTGATGTGCAGTGCCCTGGGAATCTGAACTCTAATCTGAATCTGAGCCTTCATCTATGTTCCTCTTCCACCCAGCCTTTGTCCATGTTCCTCATCTCCACAACCTTCATCCCTGTTCTTTGGATTCAAGTCTTCGTCCAAGTTCCTAGTCTTTGTTCAAGTGCCAAGCCTTCAGTGTTTTCATCTATATTCCTCATCATGCCATGACCTGCCTGAGCCTTTGTCTGTCCTGACATACTTGCCATTCCAGGCGGCAGGTCTGTAAGGGCTATTGAGTAGCCGGAGGGCTATCCTAGAGACCAGCATTGTGTTGTTGGGTCTCACTCCATGCGTGAAAGTTCAGCAGAGGTCTGAGAGCTATGTTCCAAGTCCAGTCCATGTCTGGATATGCTTGCCTCCCACAGTGCGTAACTTGGAACTCCTCCATGAGGTCCTGCTGTGATCCAAGGGCTCACTCACTCTCAAGAGGGTGACCACACCCCATGCTCACAACAGCCTTCTTGAAGAATGTGGGCTCTTTTAATAACCTGATTTCATTTGGAAGGGAGTTCCAGAATGAGGTTCCTGCTTTTGAGAAAGCTTATTCTCTAATTTCCTCCAAATGTTCAGTTGTGGGGGAGGGAACATCCAAAGGACCCGGACTAGATAATCTCAGTAGTCTTGCTGGGGTATGTATTTTTAATGCAGCAGTGATCCATGGAGAGGTAATATTATAAAGAAGATTATGGATGGAGATTGCCAATTTGTAATGCATATGAAATGTAATAGGTACAAAACTTAAATTTTAAGCCCTCTGGGAATAAGGAAATACCTACAGTACCTGAATGTAAACTGATATGATATCTCAGATCGAATGTCGGTATAAATAGAATTCCATTGGCCATTGGCATACTGTAGTACTGGAGATGTATGATAATGAATGAGAGAACCAGTCAATAATCTGGCTGCTGAATTTTGGATAATTTGAAGAGGTCAGATTGTTTAGATAGGAAGACCAAGAATCAGAGAGTTGCAATAGTCTAGACTGGAAAAGAGGAGAGATTAACGAACGGCGTGAAAGTCAGCAGGATCAAATAGAGGTTTCAGGTGATGTAATAATCAAAGTTTATAGAATGAAGCTTGTGTAAGAGATTTGATGTGCACTTTCATCAAAAGGATGGGATCAATAATAACACCCAAATTATAGACAGTCATTCAAACTGAAATATTGACGTTCTTGAAAATAATCCCAGTTGGAATGTGTGGATTGTGAAAATGAGATAGGATCATAATTTTGTTTTCTGAAATGTTAAGAGCAAGTATGAACAGTAGACAATGACTTCCTCGGTTGGTGACTGCCATGCCTAGTCTGTTAGGGTCATATGACTCAAATAGTTGAGAAGTTTGGTAATGTGGTTGAGTTAATTTCTTGTGATAGGCTAATGCTCTTCTGCAATCCAGGTTTTACTCCCCTTCATGAAAGAAGGTAGGCAATAAGATGAATTAATTGATATGGAAAGCCATGACAACCTTCATCAGAAATTTTGGATGATTACGAAGGATCACCCTATTGTGAAAGAATTGCATGTATGATGGATAGTGAACTAGAGCTTGGAGTTCGCTGACTTTTCTAACTGATGTATTGCTATAAGGAACACTACTTTCCATGTCAAGAACTTAAGAGAAGCTGAGTCCAGTGGCTCAAAAGGGGTGATTCATCAGTTGAGAGAGAATAACATTCAAGTCCAAATCGAGCCTCCTCCTCGTCCTTCACCGCACCCAATCGACGGAGCCGACGTCTTCAGCCGATCGGGGGACAGCCCCGACTGGCATTTAAATCTCTACAGCAGCTCGGTACTTCCTCTTCATCCCTGCAACGTCCTGAGAGAAAGGCAAGGCCTGCGCGTTCGGCGCCGGAGACCCGCTGGGGTAAGGCCATTTAAATTCCTTCTCTCTTACCCTCGGCCACTCCAGCACCGACCACGAGGCTGCCCCCCTCCGAATCGGGCCTCCTCCTCGTCCTTCACCGCACCCAATCGACGGAGCCGATGTCTTCAGCCAATCGGGGGACAGCCCCGACTGGCATTTAAATCTCTACAGCAGCTCGGCATTGCGTGCCAGGCGTCGCACGACAAAGGGGCAGGCCCCTTTGTGCGCCTCTTCGTGCAGCCCCACAGAGCAACCCGGAAGCCTTTATTTGATTTGGTGAGCTCAAACTGTTAGATAACTGCCTCAAACCCGAGCACCCCCCGGCTCCCCTCTAACCAGGGACTGCATTCACTCCCTACCTGCTCTTCAGCAGCCCTACTCCACCTCAGGGCTACACAGCAGCTAAGTTACAAATATGGGAACCTTCACTATCCCCTTGATCAAACATCACCCAAGATGTTACAAAAACATCTCCAGAATCCCCTCTGCTCGCTTCATTCGCCAACAGAGACTTATACCAATAATGATCTCCCCTATCACTCAGTTGCTAGGCCTTTCCCACTTCACACTCTCACTTTTTAATGCCCAATCACTCACCAAAAAACCAGACATCCTCAACGACTACCTTCTTGAAGTCAGTCCAGATATCTGTGCCATCACGGAAACCTGGCTGAAACCTACTGACACGGTAATCACAAATCAAGTTCCCACACATCTTTATGATTTTTTCTCTATACCTAGAATTAAGAAAAGAGGAGGAGGACTTCTTCTAGCGGCTAAAAAAGGCTTAGTCCCCACCCTACAACTTACCAACTCCTCTCACAACATAGAAGTTGCCCTCTTTAAGTCAAACCACCTACAAATCTGCCTAATCTATGCCCCCCCTGGAACCCTGGAACCCAACCCTTCTCCCATCATTGAACTAACAACGAAGCACATCAACGCCGGCAAAGCTGCTGTAATATTGGGAGACTTCAACTTGCACGTGGACGCCTCCCCGCTATCTCATAACTGTGAAACTCTAATCTCCTTGCTCAGCTACCTAGGCTTCTCTCAAATCGTTAACAGCCCTACCCACATAGCAGCTCACACCTTAGACCTCATTTTCATCAATGATGGCATCTCGCTCTCCTCCAAGCCCAATTGTTCACCGGTCCCATGGTCCGACCACAAGATCATCTCCACTGCGCTTGAGATTAAGGATCACCCTCCGCAATCCTTTCCTAAAACCACTATACAATTCAGAAAACCCTGCTCCTCTGACCACCTCAACAGCTACCTCTCCAAAGAACTATCACATCTCGACCTTTCAAACGCAGACGCAGCCATCACATCCTGGATTAATGTTACCACAAAAGTTGCTGATCAAACTTGTCCTTTGTCCACCAAAGTCCTAAGCCCCTCTTCTCTTAACAGAAAACCTTGGTTCACCCCAGATCTTAAAGCCCTCAAACAAGACCTTAGAAAGAAAGAACACAGTTGGCGAAAAAATCCATCCACTGCATCATCAGCCGCCTACAAATCTCTACTCAATGCTTATAGGATCGCCATCCTCAGAACGAAAAGAGATTTCTTCACTAAGAAAATCCACCATTTCATCTTCGACTCGAAAGGCCTATTCGCATATGTCTCGGCGCTCACCAAACCATCTCCCTCCATCATTCCAGACAACTCAGCACTCAACAAAGCCACAGAACTGTCAATATACTTTGAGAGAAAAATTTCCAACCTTCCGCCTCACTTTCCACTCCCCCGGCAACGCCCCCTCCCTTCGCCCTCCCCACCTCGCCACTACATAACTCAACGCTTGAAGCTTTTGAACCAACATCTTCGCTGGTGATAGAAAGTATCCTCAAAAAAATGAAACCAGCCTCGCACCCCTCAGACCCAATTCCGACCAACCTTCTCTTTAACATCCCAAACACCATTTCAAAACCAATTTCTGACATCATCAACCTCTCCTTAACTCAAGGACTAGTACCAGACCAACTAAAGCTCGTCATTCTCAAACCCATTCTAAAAAAACCTAACTTGTCTCCAACGGACCCAGCCAACTTCCGCCCAATAGCTAACCTTCCCATGATTGTTAACTATTTTTTCCATGATTTTGGCAAACAGCTATCGGAATACATTGAAGAACATAACATTCTCTTCCCCTCTCAATATGGATTTCGTAAGACACTTAGCATAGAGGCTCTCCTTATATCCCTGGCGGACACTATCCTTATAAACATGGAAAAAGGACAAACTTACCTACTTGCACTACTCGATCTATCTGCCGCTTTTGATACGGTGAACCATGCGATTCTCTTAGAAAGATTAATAGACATAGGCATCAAGGGATCTGCTCTTAGCTGGTTCAGATCATTCTTATCTAACAGGTGCTTCAAAGTCAGGATTAACACTGAAGAATCCCCCCCTGTCCACTCTAACCTGGGCATCCCCCAAGGATCCTCTCTCTCACCCACACTCATCAACATCTACCTTCTACCACTTTGCCACCTACTTACAAAGCTTAAACTATCCCACTTCCTGTACGCGGATGACGTCCAAATACTCATCCCGATCACAGAATCTCTACAAAAAAACCTTCAACAACTGGAACAACTGCCTTCAAGCAATTAACCACCTTCTTTCCACTCTTAACCTGGTCTTGAACACCAACAAGACTGAGATTCTAATCATCTCACAAGACGGTCTCTCAACACAGCCGATCTTGCCGTCCTCGTCCCAATCAGCCAACGCTACTATCAATATCTCTCCATTTGTTAGAGACTTAGGCGTAATCCTGGATAAACAGCTTAACCTAAAGAAGTTTGTGAACACCACCACTAAGGAGTGCTTATATATAGTCCTGGTTCTTAATACATATATATCTTAACACATTTATATCTCTTATATATATTTTGTTACTTTTCTTTTGATTGTTCTTTGTAAGGGCCATGCCCAAAAGTTATTAGTTGTATGTAAACCGATACGATGTGCAAACGGCCATCGGTATAGAAGAAACTCTAAATAAATAAATAAATAAACAAATAAATAAACTGCAAGTCCTCAGAAACCTAAAACCACTACTTCATTTCCAGGACTTCAGATTAGTGCTGCAATCCATCATCATGTCAAAATTGGACTATTGCAACTCTCTTCTTCTCGGTCTCCCAGCCAACTCCATAAAGCCCCTTCAAATGGTTCAGAACTCCGCAGCCAGGATCCTTACCAATACCAAAAAAAGGGAACATATCACCCCCACCCTTCAGAGCCTCCATTGGCTACCTATCAAATACAGGATCCTCTTCAAAGTCCTCACGATCATTCATAAAGCTAAAAACAACCTCACATCTCTCCACACAGCTACTCAACTAAGACCTCGTACCTCCTCCAGACCAATCAGGAGTGCCTACAAAGACACCTTATATGCCCCTCAAGCGAAAACGTCCCTAAGAAAACACCCCTTATCGTCAGCAGGACCCCATCAATGGAATGCGTTACCCCTGGACCTCAGACAAGAACCTTGCCCATCTGCTTTCAAAAAAAAACTTAAAACTTGGCTATTCAGCCAAACCTTCCCGGACACGTAATCTTCCCTCACCTGCAACATCTCTTTCACAAGTAAGCTTTCCATTCGAATTCCACAGTCCAGTTTATTATCTCCATTGTTTTATCCAGTTTTCATCTCACCTGTTCTGAGATGATCAGCATTGAGTTATCATATATAAAAAAATATGTTATGTTATGACCCGTTTTACTGTTAATAGCCACCTCTGTTCTTTGTATCGCCCTGAGCGAACGTTTTTGTTGCATTGTAAACTGTTGTGATATGTACATTTTTACAGGAACATTGGTATAGAAAAGCTAAAAAAATAAAATAAAAAAATAAATAAAATAAGTCCCATGGAACCAGTGAATTTTGTACTAGATGCTTAACATGTCATATACATTTCATGAACCTATATATCAGAGGATGAGTAGAAATCGATTTACTGTCAACCAGAACATGGTAAGCCAATATTGCACTGAGATGAACTCGCATTGAAGATATAACAAGGCCTGAATCAGAAATGAGGAGCAATAGGTTAGCAAATGCTTGGGATCTCTAGGAAAGAGGTCCAATGCATTATTTTGGCACCACTTGGAATATCTGCTCCATTTGAAGGCACACATTTCTAGTTCTTGTCTTTCTAGATGAAACTAATTCCTCTGGGAAAACCAAGATCAGCAATTACTGAGTGTTCAACATCCAAGTCATTAGAGTGAGGGCTGGGAGGATAGGATGATAAAAACATCCCTTCATCTTGCGTTAGCAACACAAGGGACCACTATTCAAAGTGAATTCAGCACTATTTAGCCAGATAAGCAGGGATTATTTGGCTAAGTAGCAGCCGCTGAATATGTGCCTATATCCTGCGGCTGCTGCTTAGCCACATAAGTGCCTTATAAGGCTAAAAGTTACATGCACAAAATGTAGGCATGTACTGGGCACATTGGGGTGGATTGAGTTAGCCATATGACTTATAAAGCTAACTACCAATATTCGGAGTTAGCCGCATAAGTATAGGTATAAGTTTAGATGCACCATAAAGCAGCTCTAAACTTAGCGGGGTAGAATTATCCAGCTAAGTGCATATATATATATATATATATATATATGCCATGCCACTGAATATATATATATATATATATGATTTAGTTGGATAATTTCTAACCTTTTTAAGTTACTTATACAGCTAGCTTTGAATATGTACCCCATAGGGTCTGTCCCCAGATGTATGGAAAGACAGCTGGAAGGTTGTACAAGATATTCAAACTACATCTGTCTGGGCCATTGGAGCTATGAGGATCAAACAAGCATGATCCTGAAGAAGCTTCTGCTCTCTTCTAGCAATCAGAGTCTCGAGCTAGTCTGAGATCACTGGGTAGAATTGAGCAAAATTGATCTAGCTTTTTATTCTTGTCCAAGGTGAATAGGTCCACCAACAGAGGACCCCATATGTTGAATAGTTTTTTGGCTACTAATAATTGCAGAGATCATTCATGCAGATGAAATACTCTGCTGGGGCAATCTACCAGTCTGTTTCAGATACCCAGAAGAATATGTGGTCTAGAAGGCAGCTTGATTCTCATCTGCCTAATTCAAAATCTTCAGTGCTTCCTGGAAAAGAGGCCATGATCCTATGCCTCCCTTTTTGTTGACATAAAAGATGACTTTATTGGTGGTTTGAATCAAGATGTTCCTTTCCTGAAGAAGATGTGCAAACATTGACAGAGCATATCTTAATGCCCTTAATTCCAGTAGATTGATCTGAAAGCGGCTTTCCTCGAAAGACCAAGTACCCTGGGTTCAAAAGGATCCTGTGGGAGAACCCCATCCTTTGGTGGAGATATTCATTACTTGATGGGAGAACCATGCAAATTGGAGCTTCTTCTTGGAGAAACTGGGAGTGTAACCACCATTGCAACTCTCATTTCATGTCCCCAGAAATCTGCACCACAGCTAACAGTGATTGAGTTAGTTGGTCCTATTGAGAGTGCAGATTCCACTAAAGGTATTGGATATGAAGGCGGGCCATAGGGGGCCACCAGGACACTCTGGCTGTTGAGTGTGAAGAGACAGTAGCTTGTGAATGGGTGATTTCATGGTGCTCACTCATTCTGATGGCAGAAGCGCTCTTTCTTGTAGCAAGTCTGTCTATGCCCCAATGAATTTTATTCTCTGAGTTAGTATTAGATTTGACTTTTGAAGTTGGCTAGAAAACCCAAGTGTTGTAGAAGATGAATTGTCTTGTACGAGGAAAGAAGCATTTCTTCCCAAGAGCTCACTGTGACTAGCCAGGTGTCCAGGTATAGGAAAACTTGAATCCCTTGGTGATACAGGTGTGCTGCCAATATTGCAAGGTATTTTGTAAAGACTCTCCGAGCTGTCAATAGGCCAAACAACAGTACATTGTATTGACAGTGGGAAGAATGGATGTGGATGTGAGCCCGTGCATCCTTTAGGTTCAGAGCACACATCTATTTGTCCTTCTGGCTGTAAGGAAGAATCATTTCATGCATTTATTTATTTGATTTATAGTCCATCTTTCAGCCATTTCAAAACAGATTACATTCAGGTATTGTAGGTATTTCCCTATCCCCAAAGAGCTCACAATCTAAATGTTACACCTGAAGCAATGGAGGGTGAAGTGACTTTGCCCAAGATTGCACGGAGAATCATGCTGAGGGAATTCATCTTGAATTTCTCTTGGAGGAGAGTTTTAAAAAAATATTGGGAGTAGAAGCCTTGTCCATAATGGATGCAGAGAGAGTGGCTCTATCACTCACTGTTGGAGAAGTGATTGCATCTCTAGGCAAAGCCATGTCAAATGAGATGGATCCAGACTGAGAGTCAAACAATGAGGAAGGGATGGGAGCTGGGAGAAACACAAATGATATCCAGAACACAGAGATTCCTGATTATCGGATGCCATGTTTCCAAGAAGGTCTGGATTTTGTCCCCACTGGAACAGAGAGGCGAGTATTGTCCATGTCCAGAGGAATAAAGAAGTGGGTCCAGGTTTGGGTTGGGCTGTGGGCATTCATGTTGTTGAGGTTTGGCCAGAAGTGGGTTGCTGATCCTGGGAAAGGCAGTAGACAGTGCTGTTGAAAAGATTGGTAGGAATGCTATGGAATTATAATTGTTTATAACTGAAGAAGGATTATCTTGAAGTAGAGGGCTGCTTGGGAGCTGTCAAGAGAGTTTGGACAGCAACATTCTGTTTGTTGATCTGAGTGTCCATTTTTCTTAGCTTTTTGCCAAATAGGTTATCTCCTAGACAACTTCTCGTGGACATCTTTGCAAATGTTACTTGCTCTAAGTCATGCCATACATCAAGCCCCGCTTGAGACACTGAAACAGTCAAATGCTCATAGACAGAACAAAGAAGACGACAGATGCATTCTTCCACATCCAAAAGCCGTTGGGGATAATGACTACCACCATCCACAACTTGCAGAAAAGACTTTAGCTTCTGAATGCAGTCAGGAGGCATTACACTTGTAGAAATGGTGAATAGACATAGGAGCAGTAAGTGTGGATCTTTGAAAGATTTTCTTGCCAAAGTTGTCAAGTAGTAGTTTAACGTTTTGACCAGTTTTATGTCTTATATTTTAAGATCAAACTGAAACAGTAGGTTTTATTGTTTTAACTTATATCTTGGTTTTATTATGTCGTATACTATTACTAGGATTCCTTAGTTTTATTCTGTTATTTTTACATTTATTCTATTAAATGTCAATTGTATTTTATTTTAATTTGTTGAAAGCATTGTATCATATGTACTGTATTATCTGTTCACTATTTTAATTGTTCAGTGCCTTGATTACCTATAAAGAAAGGCATTTCATTGAATGAAATAGACTAAAATCCTTTCCTGGAAGCGAGTTTGAGTGAATTCCTGACTTTTTCACTTTTTTCAGAGCAGGTTTGACAATTACAGACTCGTGAGGCAGTTGTATGATGTCAAACCCCAGATATGTTTGCGCTCTGTATTTCAGGTCAAGCTTCCTAGCCATAGCAATGCTGAAGATGGGTGTTTCCCACATTCTCACGTGTAATATGCTGAATATCTTGTGGACTGAAAGGGCTGCTGGTTCTGACAGGGTGTCCACCAAGCACTTCTGAGCGGGGTTCTTGTCTTTATGCACATGGACATTTAGTGTCACCTTCATCGTTTCCACAAACTTGGAAAATGTCAGGTCCCCAGGGGGCGAGGTGTGGTCAGGAGGATCCAGGTCAGGAGGTACCCCTGCAGAGCCTCCTTCTCAGGCTTATGGAATGGGCTCATTTATCCAGGAGCCCAGTGATAAAGAGGGTGAAGCAGGAGGTTCTTTCGATTGCCCCTGAGGAGACTTGCCCTAGTCAAACACCTCTGCTGCAAGTGAGTGGGATGATGAACTCTACATTATGTTCTTATAAGGGTTCTGATGATGAGTTCAGCCTGATAGGTGAGACTGGGACATCCGTCTGAGGAATCGCTGCAGTGATGGTAGAGAGGAGAGGTTGGATAGTTCCTTCCATCTCCTTGGTCAAAGAGGTAAAACATTTCTCACCAAACCTGCAGTTTGGTTGAAGAACTGATGTGTTCTCTTACCTCCTGACACTACGGACACAGGACAAGAACCATACTCTTTACGAAGTTTTAGCTATCTTAACTTTGTAGAGACTAATAGACTTTGACAGCTGGGAGTCTTTCCTATCTTCATTGCAGCACCTTTGAAGTTTAACTTGGTCTCTGAAATGCTGAAGCCTTTGCAACAGATCCCCTGCAGTTTTTCGGTGCTTGCTGCTCAGTGTTCCTGGTTTGTCCTATGTTCCTGCTCCTTTCCTGGTTCCCTCCTGTGTGCCCTCATCCTGGTTGTTGCTTGCTCCTCTCTGTTGCTTGATCTTGGATTGTCTCCTCACTGCTGACCACAGACTGGATCTTGACTCTCTTTCTGTCTTCATATGAAGGTCCTGCCAGCTGCCAGAATCTGAGAGCTCAACCCGATAGGCAACAGAAATTTAACGATGGCACAAGGGCTTACTATCCTCTGGCATTGCAGATTGTGAAGGCCATGAGCTCCAAACTGATAGGGCTTAACGATGCACATCTCTAGATGGTTTATACTCTGGAGTTCTGAACAAATTGATTAAAAACAAAATTACAGACCTATTACTAATAATTTTTAACATATTATTAAAATCATCTATTATACATGAAGACTGGAGGGTGGCCAGTGTAATGCCAATCTTTAAAAAGGGCTCGAGAGGTGATACAATAAACCATAGGCCAGTAAGCCTGACATCTGTGCTGGCAAAAATGGTAGAAACTATTCTAAAGAAGAAAATCATGGAACATATTGTTGCGGTCCCCACCGCTTCCTTCCCACGGACCGTGGAGGAGGATCCCCTGCTCCTGGCCTGCCTGACCGCGTGGTACCCAGACTCCCCTCCGAGGATTCCTCGCTGGGACCTGGCGGTGCGCTCTCCTGCCTTCCTCCACGCCACGAGGACGGACGCCGGTCTCCGCCCGGGCCCAACCGCATGGCTCCGGCCTTGCCTCACGAAAACGCCGCTGAAGCCTCTCTGGACTCCGCCCACCTCGACGGCCCCGGCACCCGGAAGTGCTGCTCCGACCCCGAGGTGATGTCACGCTGCGGCTAAAGTATAAAAGCAGACTCCGGACTTCCTCACTTTGCCTTGCAACGAGGTTCACACAGTTCCCCTGTGCCTTGAGTTGCTGTTTATCCTTCGTCTCGCTGCTGATCTTTGGTTTGACTTCTGTGTTTTCCTGACGACTCCCGTTTGCTGCCTGCCTCGACCCCGGTCTGCCTACTCACTCCGGGCTACACCTCTGCTGCTGATTCTTGGTCTTGACCCTAGCTTGTTCCTGACGTTCCCACTTGCTGCCTGCCTCGACCATGGCCTGCCTTCTGACCCAGGACTTCTGTTCCGTTGCTGATCTCTGGCCTTGTCTCCGGCCTCTCGACCTTGGACGCCAGTCTTGCTGCTGATTTCCGAGGCCTGCTCCTGTGTGCTCCTGACCTCCCGTCTATCCTCAGCAGTGGCCCTGCGGGGCCCCTGATCTCTGGACTTTAGTACTCCAGCCAGCCTAGGTCCAGTCCTCCTTGCAGCCCCTGCTCCTGCCCACGGACTCTTTCAGACTCAGGGCACCAGTCCTTGGTTTCCTAATCCTTGTTCCACTGCCTGGCAGCTACCTGCTACATCTCTCGCCAAACCGCGTGGTCGGTCCCTACGGGCGCCTCCTGGGGGCACCGCACCACGCGGGTGAAGTCCTCTACCATCCTTCACCCCCTCTGCCTACCGGCCTCACTCTTACCAACCTCCCGGCCGGCCCAAGGGTCCACAACTCCGCTTGAACGCAACACATATAGATAGACATAGTATAATGGGACAGAGCCAACATGGCTTTACTCAAGGGAAGTCTTGCCTCACCAACCTGCTAGACCTTTCTGAAGGAGTTAATAAACACATGGATAATAGTGAGCCAGTGGATATAGTTTATCTGATTTTCAGAAGAATTTTGATAAAGTCCCTCATGAGAGACTCCTGAGAAAATAAAAAAATCACTGAATAGGAGATAATGTACTATTGTGGATTGTGAACTGGTTAAAAACGAGGAAAAAGAATAAGACCAAATGGTTGGATTTGTTAATAGAGGAAAGTGAAAAGTGAAGTGCCTCAGGGATCTTACTTGGATTGATGCTTTATATATATATTTATAAATGTTCTGGAAAGGGTTACAATGAGTGGAGTGATCAAATTTGCAGATGAAACAAAATTATTCTAAATTGCTAAATCGCAAATAGATTGTGAGAAATTGCAGGAGGTCCTTGCAAGACTGGAAGATTGGGCATCCAAATGGCAGATGAAATTTAATGTGGACAAGTGCAAGGTGTTGCATATAGGGAAAAATAATCCAAATTGTAGTTACACGATGTTAGGTTCCATACTGGGAGTCACTACCCAGGAAAAGGATTTGGGCATCATTGTGAACAATGCATTGAAATCGTCGGCTCAGTGTGCTGCAGCAGTCAAAAAAGTGAATAGAATGTTAGGAATTATTAGGAAGGGAATGGTTAATAGAACATAAAATGTCATAATGCCTCTGTATCGCTCCATGGTGAGACCCCACCTTGAATACTGTGTACAATTCTGGTCACCGCATCTCAAAAAAGATATAATTGCGATGGAGAAGGTACGGAGAAGGGTGACCAAAATATTTATTTATTTTATTTATTTAAACGTTTTTGTATACCGGCATTAGTTGTGGACATCATGCCGGTTTACAGCAAAACTGGTTAAGTTCAGAAATTACATTTTAACAGGGGAATCAAAACTGGGCGGAAGGGCGGAAGGGTGGAAGGGTAACCAAGGGCGGAAGGGTAACCAAGACCATACCGCCCACTCCAGTCAGCAACTTACACACACCTAAGGGAGTCAAATTGGACAACTTCGAATTAACCTCCACCAAAGAGATCGAATCCATCCTTAAAAAGCAGAAACCATCCAGCCACCCTGCAGACAGTATTCCTTCCAAACTACTGCTACTTATTCCAAACACAATCTCTGGAGCGCTGACCAACATCATTAACTGCTGCTTAAGTCAAGGAATGTACCCAGATAGTCTAAAAAACGCAGCCCTTAAACCCCTCCTGAAGAAACACAACCTGGACCCTAGCGAATTAGCCAATTTCCGCCCCATCTCCAATCTTCCTTTTTTAGCCAAACTTACTGAGAAACTAGTAAACACCCAGCTCTCAGATTACCTAGAAGATCACAACTTTCTGTACCCTTCCCAATATGGTTTCCGCAAATCACGCAACACGGAAACCCTTCTCATTTCTCTAACAGACCATATTATTATGGGGCTGGACAAAGGCCACTCCTTTCTTCTAATCCTCCTTGACATCTCGGCGGCTTTCGACACCGTCAACCACTCCATCCTCCTGAATCGCCTTTCAGACATAGGCATTTCCGGAACAGCCCACAGCTGGTTCAAGTCTTTCCTTAGTAATAGAAGCTTTAAAGTCAAGATTAACAATAAAGAATCACCGTCGACAAATTCTTCCCGTGGTGTACCGCAAGGATCATCACTATCTCCCACTCTATTCAACGTCTACCTCCTCCCCCTCTGCCAGCTGTTAATTAGTCTCAATTTAATTCACTACATTTACGCCGATGACGTGCAGATTCTGATTCCCATAACAGAATCAATTACCAAATCGCTCTCGCTCTGGAACAACTGCCTACAATCTATCACCAGTCTCCTCAGCAGTCTTAACTTAGTTCTCAACGCCTCAAAGACCGAATTACTCCTCATCTCCTCCAACCAAGACAACCTCACTCCACAGACCCAACGCAACTCACACCACAACTCCCATCTCACCCATACTCATGTAAGAGATCTCGGGGTCATATTAGACAACCGCCTCAATCTAAAGAATATGATCAACACCACAACCAAAGACTGCTTCCACAGACTACAGGTATTAAAAAGACTCAAACCTCTCCTATTTTTCCATGATTTCAGGACAGTGCTCCAATCCTTAATATTTGCCAAAATAGACTACTGCAGCGCTCTCTTCACAGGCCTTCCCAGCTCAACCACCAAGCCGCTACAGATGATACAGAACGCCGTGGCCAGAATTTTGACCAACACCAACCGGAGAGAACATATTACTCCCATCCTCCGAAACCTACACTGGTTACCAGTCAACTTCAGAGTCCTACACAAATCACTCACTCTAATACATAAATCCATCCATAATCACCTTCACCTCGATCTCGAAATCCCTTTCAAACTCCATACTTCCAACAGACCGATTAGAAAAAACTACAAAGGAGCACTACAACCCCCCACAACCAAAGCCACGCGCCTCATTTCCACCAAAGACCGAGCGTTCTCAATAGCAGGACCAGCCATCTGGAACAACCTCCCAGCAGATCTCAGGCTGGAACCCTGCCTACTAACATTTAAGAAAAAACTCAAGACCTGGTTGTTCCGCCAAGCCTTCCCGGACCCTTCAGACACACATTAGACGACAAACCAGCTCATGAGCAACGGAACTTCGATCCCCCTCTAAATACTACACAAGCATCAGCACTTTCATAATAGCCCAACTAGCACTAGCACGGACTTTTAGGTCTTAGTTTTTTAATTTACTACCCTCTTAAGCCTTTCTTTCCAGCTGTTTAAGCTTCCAAGTTTTGCAGTCCTTGTTAAATGTAACTTTGTTTCTCCTGATTATAATAAGTTGTTTATGTTTACTGTTTTTATGTCCCTGTTCGATGTAAACCGACCTGATAAGGTATTTAACCTTGAAGGTCGGTATAGAAAAATGCTAAATAAATAAATAAATAAAAGAAGTAACAGTAACATTAACATTAACATGGTTCTTCGGTGTGAAGAGGAGAGAGGATATCAAAATATGGTTCCTCAATATGAGGAAGAGAGCGTAGACGCAAGGTGGTCTATTTTTATTGGAAACGGTAAAATAATAGGAAAGGCTGAATAAGAACATAAGAAATTGCCATGCTGGGTCAGACCAAGGGTCCATCAAGCCCAGCATCCTGTTTCCAACAGAGGCCAAACCAGGCCACAAGAACCTGGCAATTACCCAAACACTAAGAAGATTCCGTACTACTGATGCAATTAATAGCAGTTAATGGACTTCTCTTCCAAGTACTTATCCAAACCTTTTTTGAACACAGCTACACTAACTGCACTAACCACATCCTCCGGCAATAAATTCCAGAGCTTTATTGTGCGTTGAGTGAAAAAGAATTTTCTCCGATTAGTCTTAAATGTGCTACTTGCTAACTTCATGGACTGCCCCCTAGTCCTTCTAATATTCGAAAGTGTAAATAACCGAGTCACATCTACTCGTTCAAGATCTCTCATGATCTTAAAGACCTCTATCATATCCCCCTTCAGCCGTCTCTTCTCCAAGCTGAAAAGCCCTAACCTCTTCAGCCTTTCCTCCTAGGGGAGCTGTTCCATTCCCTTTATCATTTTGGTTGCCCTTCTCTGTACCTTCTCCATCGCAACTATATCTTTTTTGAGATGTGGCGACCAGAATTGCACACAGTATTCAAGGTGCGGTCTCACCATGGAGCGATACAGAGGCATTATGACATTTTCCGTTCTATTAACCATTCCCTTCCTAATAATTCCTAACATTCTATTTGCTTTTTTGACTGCTGCAGCACACTGAGCCGACGATTTCAATGTGTTATCCACTATGACGCCTAGATCTCTTTCTTGGGTTGTAGCACCTAATATGGAACCTAACATCGTGTAACTACAGCAAGGGTTATTTTTCCCTATATGAAACACCTTGCACTTGTCCACATTAAATTTCATCTGCCATTTGGATGCCCCATCTTCCAGTCTTGCAAGGCCCTCCTGTAATGTATCACAATCTGCTTGTGATTTAACTACTCTGAATAATTTTGTATCATCCGCAAATTTGATAACGTCACTCGTCGTATTCCTTTCCAGATCATTTATATATATATTGAAAAGCACTGGTCCAAGTACAGATCCCTGAGGCACTCCACTGTTTACCCTTTTCCACTGAGAAAATTGACCATTTAATCCTACTCTCTGTTTCCTGTCTTTTAACCAGTTTGTAATCCACGAAAGGACATCGCCTCCTATCCCATGATTTTTTAGTTTTCGTAGAAGCCTCTCATGAGGGACTTTGTCAAACGCCTTCTGAAAATCCAAATACACTATATCTACCGGTTCACCTTTATCCACTTGTTTATTAACCCCTTCAAAAAAATGAAGCAGGTTTGTTAGGCAAGACTTCCCTTGGGTAAATCCGGGTTGACTGTGTTCCATTAAATCATGTCTTTCTATATGCTCTACAATTTTGATCTTGAGGATAGTTTCCACTATTTTTCAGCTTGGAGAAAACACGGTTGAGGGGGGATATGATAGAGGTCAATAAAATCATGAGAGGACTGGAACAGGTAAAAGTAAATCAGTTATTTTCTCTTTCAAAGATACAAAAACTAGGGGACACTCCTTGAAGTTAGTAAGTAGCACATTCCAAACAAATCAGAGAAATTTTTTTTTTTTATTACTCTGCTTAATTAAGTTCTGGAATTCATTGCTGGAGGATGTGGTTAAGGCAGGCAGCATAGATGGGTTTAAAAATGTTTGGACAAGTTTTTGAAGGAGTAGTGCATAAACTGTTATTAACCAGACAGACTTGGGAAAAAACACTGCTTACGCCTGGGCAATAGCTACATGAGATCTATTTATTGTTTGGGATCTTGTCCGGTTCTTGGATTGGCCATTGCTGGAAACAGGATACTGGCCTTAATGTACCCTCAGTCTGACCCAGTATAGCAATTCTCATGTTGTTATGTTCCTTCTCCCATGCACCTTCACTCTCCCCCTCCACTGGCATCATCACCTCTTTCTTTAGCTTTCCCTTCACTCCCTGGCATCATTATCTGCTGGAATGCACCGCACTGCAAGCTCGTTCTGCATGCGGGATTCCCAGATCTGTCTGCACCTCAGGAGGTGAACCTTGGGACACAATGGGACAGGAGATGGCCACGTTGGCAGTAGAAGGTTATGAAGTTCCCAGAAATCAAGCTGATTGGTGCCTAAATTTAGGGGTCTCAAAGTGGGTGGAGTTAGAGTGGGAGCTTAGCACTGATTTGCAGGCCTGGGCACCTGACATAGGAGCCTAAATCTAGGCCCATGACTAGCAGGATTACTAAATGAATGTGCATTTTCAGCTGAGGCTCTAGGCTCCTGGTTTCAGCCTCTGTGAGTTCCTGCATGGGGGATTCCTGCAGCCGCCTCTACCCTTGGTGAAATGTCTCTCCCTGCCTCCCGCTTCTTGGCATAGGAAGCCCGAGTGCCAGGTTTACAGGCAGCTTACGGCCACGGAGCGCCCATTATCCTCACTGGCTGCGCCACACAATGGAACACACGCCTTGCCTGCTTTGTAAAGAAACTTTAATTAGAATCTCAAATGCCAGGATCTGATTCTTTGCTAATTGCCTTTCCATATTTTGTCCAGGCTTGACAAAGCTGTGGAGATCTTAAAGAGCAAACAGTGTTCTCAGGGCAGGCTGGCCTGGCAGTATGCTAATAGCTCATTCACACCACTTCTCTGCCTTTATTATTTCCAATTAAAGCAAATGCTACTGAAACTGTAATTAAGCTCGTGCAGGCACTCTGATTGTCGGTTCTTTAATGAGACTCTATTGATTTTTCTTTGCTTACTAATGGCCACACACAGTGTTCACTGCTCAACCAAATGGGTGTCATAATGCAGTGAATCAAGTCCTATTATTTGTGTGTGTGTCCTGGGAGAAAGATGGGGAATGTAATCAGCAGAGAATATCAAATCCCTGCTGCCTCTCTCCACAGCCCCCTCCCACCACACACACACAAGGATTCAGGCGTACGCACGCGGACATTCACACAGATAAACGCAAAGACACACACACACTCGTATACTACTCAGACAGTCACATAGAGAAGTCCCTTCATGCAAATCTCTCTCATGCATCATATTTCATTTGTTATATGTTTTTTAATAAGCAGTTTAATTTGTATTGGAGCATTTCATTCGATATGTGTTCTTTTTTTTTTTGTTTTAAAATTATGAATGTTAATTTTGTAAACCGTTGTGATCTTGATATGGAACGATGGTAAATACAAAGTCTAAATAAATATATATATACAAAGATAAACACACATGCACACTCAGACCTTCACACAGGTATATACAAAGACACACACACACACACACACATGTATGCTCATTCACAGTGTACAATCAGAAATTCGGACATAAACACACATACACATATGCATATATACTCAGACATTCACATAGATATACTCACACATTTATTTATTTTATTTATTTATTTAAGGTTTTTTTATACCGGCATTCAAGAACTCGTTCTCATCATGTCGGTTTACAGCAAACAGGGGTGCAAAATATAACCAAAAACATAAATAGACGTGAAGAAGAGAAGTAGTTACAATTAACAAGGGCTAATGAACTGGGATTGTAAGAAATAAAAGAGATAGAGGAGGATAATTATATACAAATGTACAGTATAAATATGGAGTCCACTATATATACACATCTTCAATATATATATACACATCTTGACTGTACACATGTACAGTCAAGCACAGACACACACAAACATGTAAACTCAGACATTCATACAGATATATACAAAGACATACACATATACACTCATTCACACAGATATACACAAGTGTACAATCAGAAATTCGGGCATAAACACATATACGTAGACATATACACTCAGACATTCACATAGATTCACACACACAGGCATGTATACTCATACATTCACATAAATATACACACACATGTACAGTCAAGCATTCACACAGATAAACACAAAGACACACATGTAAATTCAGACATTCAGATAGATATATAGAAATATAAGCACACACATACACATACACAAATGCACACACACATGCACACTCAGACATTCACACAGAAATATACAAAGATACACACTTCACGCATACACAGGTACACTCATTTGCACAGATATACACAAGTGTACAATTAGAAATTCAGAAAAGAAATTGGAAGCCGATCCAAATTGCTGATAAGCGAAGGAAAACAAGCTGATTGGTAAAAATCAGCCTTTATTGGAATAAGCCCAATAAAGGTTGCTTGTTTTCCTTCGCTTATCAGCAATTAGACATTCCTACACACACAACAAACATATATACTCAGACACACATACACAGGCATGTACACTCAGACATTCAAATAGATATCGCACACATGTAGTCAAGCATTTACACAGATAAATACACACAAAATGTAAATATTGTGCTGTTCAATTTCTCCCCTTCCATCCCAAGTTTATTTTCCTTGTTTTTTGTAACTTTCCCTCTCCCTTTTTCTGATTCACTGTATTTAAAGTTCAAGGTTCTTATTGAAAATATTGTTTTTTACGTTACGTTATGCTTTACACTCCTTGTTATTTGTAAACCGGGTTGATGTGATGCCTATCATGAAACTCGGTATAACAAAAACAATAAATAAATAAATAAACAAAAACACACAGACATTAACTCAGATATGCACGTACATGTACACTCAGACATTCACACATCACACATCCACGTGTGCACACATAGAAGCACATACATTCATTTACTGATAAATACATAAACACACAGACACACACTCATTTACATAGATATACACACACACACACACACAAAAGTACACTCAGGCATTCACACATCTACACACACACACATACACTCAGGCATTAGCACTAATACATATTCACACGTACACTTTGATATTCACATTGATATATACACACACACAAGTATACTCAAACATTCACAAGGATAGAAAACCCACCATATGCACTCATTCATACTAATATAGTGAATATACACACAGACACGTATTTCTCCGTCACCATGAGAAACGCAATTAGAAATTACCAGAAAATCAAGCTTCTCTTACCTCTCTGCCTATGACTCAAAAGGGATTATCCAAAATTTAGAAAAGTTTTAAAAAGCCATCTTTTTTCACAAATATATTCACCAAACTAATGCAATAGTTATTCTGTTATTAGACATGACTGAATTTCCAGCTTAATTTTGATTTCCCGAGATGTATCTATTTAAAGATATTTTTTGTTATATTTACATAATTAAAATATTTTAATTGATTTTAATTTTTTACATTGTTCCTTACTTTATTTTCATTATTTGATTATTCTGTATATTGCTTTGTTTTACTAGCATAAAGAAAAGCAATTAATAAAACAAACTAAACATTCACACTGATATACTATACACACACACACACACAGAGTCAGATATATTCATACTGATATACATGCAAACATTCACACTGATATACTATATATATATATATATATACATACACACACACACACATATACTTTCATTCACATTGATATATGCACACACGTACACTCAGACATTCACACTGATATACTATACACACACACACACACAGAGTCAGATATATTCATACTGATATACATGCAAACATTCACACTGATATACTATATATATATATATATATACATACACACACACACACATATACTTTCATTCACATTGATATATGCACACACGTACACTCAGACATTCACACTGATATACTATACATACACACACACAGAGTCAGATATATTCATACTGATATACATGCAAACATTCACACTGATATACGATATATATATATATATACACACACACACACACACATATACTTTCATTCACATTGATATATGCACACACGTACACTCAGACATTCACACTGATATACTATACACACACACACACAGAGTCAGATATATTCATACTGATATACATGCAAACATTCACACTGATATACTATATATATATATATATATACATACACACACACACACATATACTTTCATTCACATTGATATATGCACACACGTACACTCAGACATTCACACTGATATACTATACACACACACACACAGAGTCAGATATATTCATACTGATATACATGCAAACATTCACACTGATATACGATATATATATATATATACACACACACACACATATACTTTCATTCACATTGATATATGCACACACGTACACTCAGACATTCACACTGATATACTATACACACACACACACAGAGTCAGATATATTCATACTGATATACATGCAAACATTCACACTGATATACTATATATATATATATATATATATATATATATACACACACACACACACATATACTTTCATTCACATTGATATATGCACACACGTACACTCAGACATTCACACTGATATACTATACACACACACACACAGAGTCAGATATATTCATACTGATATACATGCAAACATTCACACTGATATACGATATATATATATACAAGCCGTAAAGCCCGTTAAAACGGGCTACATCCCTCTGTCTCTCACCTCCCCCCTCATTCTCTCTCCCCTCACTCTTCACCACCCCCCTCCCCCACCCACTCCTCTCCACCCTCCCTCTCCTCTCACTCAGTCCCCCCTCTCCCTCACTCCCTCCTCTCCCTCACTCCCTCCCACTCAGTCCCCCCTCCCTCCCACTCACTCAGTCCCCCTCTCCCTCCCTCCCACTCAGTCCCTCCCTTCACCCACCTCCATTTCCTCCCGGCGCCGTAAGCGCGACTTCCTGCAACCCTCACCCGGCTCCATTAACTCCTCCTGCTCCTGCCGGCAGATCTCGGGGGGGGGTCACTCCCGCGCGCGCGGCAGTGACCCCCCCCCCGAGATCTGCCGGCAGATCTGGGGAGGAGAAGTAGCGGCACCGCGCGCGCGCGGCGCCGCTGCTTCTCCTCCCGCTCCTGCCGGCAGATCTCGGGGGGGGGGGGGCGCGGGAGTGACACCCCCCCCCCCCCCGAGATCTGCCGGCAGATCTGGGGAGGAGAAGCAGCGGCACCGCTGCTTCTCCTCCCGCTCCTGCGGCCCCACCGCCATTTTTTTTTTCTGACCGACGTCCTTGCCCGCACATGCGCAGTAGAGCTGTGCTCTACTGCGCATTTGCGGGCCGTCGGTCACAGGCCATTTATAAGGTAGATATATATACACACACACACACACATATACTTTCATTCACATTGATATATGCACACACGTACACTCAGACATTCACACTGATATACTATATGGCTGTTTTTAAAAGCCTTCCCACCCGACCCTTAACCTGCCCGAACGCAACACACCTCATCCCATACTCAGTCTTCTCACCCCCCTGAATCCCTCACTCCACTACCTCCCACCCCACCTTCCCCCTCCCTTCCCTCACCCCCCCTCCCTCCTTTATTCCTAAATTACTTTACCAACAAGTCCCTAATCCTAAATATATTTTATCAACAACACATTCATGTACATATGTTATTCCTATAACCTTTTGTTATATCCTATAACCTTTTGTTCCATGTACTACTGTTATAATATGTTATAATTGTTTTTTGGTTACCATGTTATAATGTAAAATAGGGCGGACTACGCCCTATTCTCTTGGTTATCTGGAAACCGATGTGATATCTCGATTGAATGTCGGTATATAAAAGAAATAAATAAATAATAATAATATATACACACACACACACACACACACACACACAGAGTCAGATATATTCATACTGATATACATGCAAACATATGATCATGCAGACATTCACACAGGTATATAGAAAAATCTATACTCATGCATTCACAGATTCACACACACACACACACACACACACACTTTCATTCACATTGATATATGCACACACGTACACTCAAACATTCACACTGATATAGATATTCATAGTGATTTATGTACACATGCAAATATGTGCACACACAGACATTCACACTGATATAAAAAGGTATATATACATACAATCAGATATTCATAGTGATTTATATATTTATTTTTAACTTTTATATACCGATGTTCCTGTATAGGATACATATCGCACCAGTTTACATGAAACTGAACTGTCGCCGAGGGGCGGATACAGTGAAACAAGTGGTACAATGAACATTCACATTTATATACAAACATCTACATGCAGATATTCATATAGATATACAGAAATATGTACATTCATACATTCTCACTGAGAATCATATATATATATATATATATATATATATATATACACCCACACACACACGTACCTGAACATTTTAACACTGATACACACATACACACGTACACTCATTCACACTGATATATAAACACACAGTCAGATAGTCATACTGATTTATATACACAGCAATCATATGTAAATGCAGACATTCACAGCTATACATACACTCAAGTACACTCATACATTCACACTCAAGTATATATATATATATATATATATAGAGAGAGAGAGAGAGAGAAGTTCCCAAAGGGGAAAAAAAGCACTAATGTGGAATTGATCTTAAAAAAAAATCTTTTAATCATGAACTACCCATGTTAAAATAAGTGAGCAATACCTACTATAAACAAGGCTAATATAATATCAATTAAATATGAAGACAAGAACATAAGAAATTGCCATGCTGGGTCAGATCAAGGGTCCATCAAGCCCAGCATCTGGTTTCCAACAGTGGCCAATCCAGGCCACAAGAACCTGGCAATTACCCAAAAACTAAGCCTATCTCATGCTACTGATGCAATTAACAGCAGTGGCTATTCTCTAAGTCAACCTGATCAATAGCAGTCATTGGACCTCTCCTCCAAGATCTTATCCAATCCTTTTTTGAACCCAGCTATACTAACTGCACTAACCACATCCTCTGGCAATAAATTCCAGAGTTTAATTGTGCGTTGAGTGAAAAAGAACTTTCTCTGATTAATCTTAAATGTGCCACATGCTAACTTCATGGAGTTTCCCCTAGTCCTATTATCCGAAAGACTAAATAACCAATTCACATCTACTCGTTCTAGACCTCTCATGATTTTAAACACCTCTATCATATCCCTCCTCAGCCGTCTCTTCTCCAAGCTGAAAAGTCCTAACCTCTTTAGTCTTTCCTCATAGGGGAGCTGTTCCATTCCCCTTATCATTTTGGTTGCCCTTCTCTGTACCTTCTCCATCGCAATTATATTTTTTTTGAGATGTGGCAACCAGAATTGTACACAGTATTCAAGGTGTGGTCTCACCATGGAGCGATACAGAGGCATTATGACATTTTCCGTTTTATTAACCATTCCCTTCCTAATAATTCCTAACATTTTATTTGCTTTTTTGACTGCTGCAGCACACTGAGCCGACGATTTCAATGTGTTATCCACTATGACGCCTAGATCTCTTTCTTGGGTTGTAGCTCCTAATATGGAACCCAACATCGTGTAATTATAACATGGGTTATTTTTCCCTATATGCATCACCTTGCACTTATCCACATTAAATTTCATCTGCCATTTGGATGCCCAATCTTCCAGTCTTGCAAGGTCTTCCTGTTTGTGCTTTGCTCGAGGAAAAGAACCAGAAATGTGCCTGCAATACTCCACTTGCCTGTGGTGGAAAAGCTCATGTATTTGAGGATCATGCATTGGCCAAATCATTTGAGAGATTACCTTAAACTCAAGGAGTTCCTTTTTCTCTTCAGCGATTCTTTAAGATTTGTAAAGCTTCTTGTTGCATTCATTTTTTTTCTCTCTTTTAAGCAAGGTGTCCGGCTAGAAGAGAAGATGGCAGTAGAAGGTGGCAGTAGAAGAGGACTGGAAGGCTCATCTGCAAACTGCTCCCAGCATCCCCCGGGAGAGGAGTCCAGAGGTCACTGCGAGCGATCCAGGGATTGAAATCCACAGTCCCAGCTTCCAGAGGCCCCACACCCTTTGCAGTAGAAGAGGACCTTTCAATAATTTGAGTGAAGATCAATTTAATGATGGTTAAAAAGGATTGGTAAGTATAGCTTTGGGAAATGTTTCTACTTATAAAAGTTTGGAAAAGGTAATATAGTGGGATATATTTTTAGATTTTGTGAGGTAATAAGCAAGCCAGTGTCTGTCTTTCCCACCCACTCAACCCTTGATTTTTAGGCACGAGACACTTTCTCATGAAAAATCAATCAAGCTCATATCTAAATCATACTATTGTACCAGCCCTTATTAAAAGTTTAATCATCCCCTTGTAGGGCACTAGCTGATTAATTGATAAATTCACTTGTAAATATAAAGTACTCTAACTCCAACTCCCTTAGTATCCTAAACTTAACTAGGAACTCAATAAAATTAAGATGAAGGCAGCAGTCCAGCAGCAAGAGGGGGGCTTTCCAGTCTTTTGCATTTGGTGTCACATGTATGATTTTTCATCCGTTGGTGAGAGATTGAGATCCGCAAATAAGGGTCTACTGACCCTTCCCTCCGTTAATACAGCCAGATTAACTTCAGTACGTGACAGAGCTATTTCACACGGGCCCAAAGCATTGGAATGAAATGCCTCTAGAATTGAGAATGCAGTCAGATTTTAAGATTTTTAGATGGATGCTAAAAACCTGGCTGTTTAAAAGAGCTTACAGCAACATTGAATGAGTATTATTAAGCCTGTTCTTTTACTTTGCTCTTATCTATTTAACTGTTCTTAATTATTTGCTTTTATATTTCATTGAATTTAGTTATTTGTTCTAAAATTTGTTTTATTGTATTTTATTGTAGATGTTATATCGCAATGACAGAGAGGAGCACTCGGGAGGAGGTGTGGCGCTTTATGTCCGGGATGGCATAGAGTCCAACAGGATAAACATCCTGCATGAGACTAAATACAAAATTGAATCTTTATGGGTAGAAATCCCTTGTGTGTCGGGAAAGACTATAGTGATAGGGGTATAATACCGTCCACCTGGTCAAGATGGTGAGACGGACAGTGAAATGCTAAGAGAAATTAGGGAAGCTAACCAAATTGGTAGTGCAGTAATAATGGGAGACTTCAATTACCCCAATATTGACTGGGTAAATGTATCATCGGGTCATGCTAGAGAGATAACGTTCCTGGATGGAATAAATGATAGCTTTATGGAGCAATTGGTTCAGGAACCGATGAGAGAGGGAGCAATTTTAGATCTAATTCTCAGTGGAGCACAGGACTTGGTGAGAGAGGTAACGGTGGTGGGGCCGCTTGGCAATAGTGATCATAATATGATCAAATTTGATTTAATGACTGGAAGAGGAACAGTGTGCAAATCCAAGGCTCTCGTGCTAAACTTTCAAAAGGGAAACTTTGATAAAATGAGAAACATTGTTAGAAAAAAATTGAAAGGAGCAGCTACAAAAGTAAAAAATGTCCAAGAGGCGTTGTCATTGTTAAAAAATACTATTCTAGAAGCACAGTCCAGATGTATTCCACACATTAAGAAAGGTGGAAAGAAGGCAAAACGATTACCGGCATGGTTAAAAGGGGAGGTGAAAGAAGCTATTTTAGCCAAAAGATCTTCATTCAAAAATTGGAAGAAGGATCCAACAGAAGAAAATAGGATAAAGCATAAACATTGGCAAGTTAAATGTAAGACATTGATAAGACAGGCTAAGAGAGAATTTGAAAAGAAGTTGGCTGTAGAGGCAAAAACTCACAGTAAAAACTTTTTAAAATATATCCGAAGCAGAAAGCCTGTGAGGGAGTCAGTTGGACCGTTAGATGATCGAGGGATTAAAGGGGCACTTAGAGAAGATAAGGCCATCGCGGAAAGATTAAATGATTTCTTTGCTTCGGTGTTTACTGAAGAGGATGTTGGGGAGGTACCCGTAATGGAGAAGGTTTTCATGGGTAATGATTCAGATGGACTGAATCAAATCACGGTGAACCTAGAAGATGTGGTAGACCTGATTGACAAACTGAAGAGTAGTAAATCACCTGGACCAGATGGTATACACCCCAGAGTTCTGAAGGAACTAAAAAATGAAATTTCAGACCTATTAGTAAAAATTTGTAACTTATCATTAAAATCATCCATTGTACCTGAAGACTGGAGGATAGCAAATGTAACCCCAATATTTAAAAAGGGCTCCAGGGGCGATCCGGGAAACTACAGACCGGTTAGCCTGACTTCAGTGCCAGGAAAAATAGTGGAAAGTGTTCTAAAGATCAAAATCACAGAACATATAGAAAGACATGGTTTAATGGAACAAAGTCAGCATGGCTTTACCCAGGGCAAGTCTTGCCTCACAAATCTGCTTCACTTTTTTGAAGGAGTTAATAAACATGTGGATAAAGTTGAACCGGTAGATGTAGTATACTTGGATTTTCAGAAGGCGTTTGACAAAGTTCCTCATGAGAGGCTTCTAGGAAAAGTAAAAAGTCATGGGATAGGTGGCGATGTCCTTTCGTGGATTACAAACTGGCTAAAAGACAGGAAACAGAGAGTAGGATTAAATGGCAATTTTCTCAGTGGAAGGGAGTGGACAGTGGAGTGCCTCAGGGATCTGTATTGGGACCCTTACTGTTCAATATATTTATAAATGATCTGGAAAGAAATACGACGAGTGAGGTAATCAAATTTGCAAATGATACAAAATTGTTCAGAGTAGTTAAATCACAAGCAGATTGTGATACATTGCAGGAAGACCTTGTGAGACTGGAAAATTGGGCATCGAAATGGCAGATGAAATTTAATGTGGATAAGTGCAAGGTGATGCATATAGGGAAAAATAACCCATGCTATAATTACACAATGTTGGGTTCCATATTAGGTGCTACAACCCAAGAAAGAGATGTAGGCGTCATAGTGGATAACACATTGAAATCGTCGGTTCAGTGTGCTGCGGCAGTCAAAAAAGCAAAGGGAATGGTGAATAAAACGGAAAATGTCATAATGCCTCTGTATCGCTCCATGGTGAGACCGCACCTTGAATACTGTGTACAATTCTGGTCACCGCATCTCAAAAAAGATATAATTGCAATGGAGAAGGTACAGAGAAGGGCGACCAAAATGATAAGGGGAATGGAACAGCTCCCCTATGAGGAAAGACTAAAGAGGTTAGGACTTTTCAGCTTGGAGAAGAGACGGCTGAGGGGGGATATGATAGAGGTGTTTAAAATCATGAGAGGTCTTGAATGAGAAGATGTGATTCGGTTATTTACACTTTCGAATAATAGGACTAGGGGGCACTCCATGAAGTTAGCAAGTAGCACATTTAAGACTAATCGGAGAAAGTTCTTTTTCACTCAACGCACAATTAAACTCTGGAATTTGTTGCCAGAGGATGTGGTTAGTGCAGTTAGTGTAGCTGGGTTGAAAAAAGGTTTGGATAAGTTCTTGGAGGAGAAGTCCATTAATGGCTATTAATCAATTATACTTAGGGAATAGCCACTGCCATTAATTGCATCAGTAGCAAGGGATCTTCTTAGTGTTTGGGTACTTGCCAGGTTCTTATGGCCTGGATTGGCCACAGTTGGAAACAGGATGCTGGGCTTGATGGACCCTTGGTCTGACCCAGTATGGCAATTTCTTCTGTTCTATGTTCTTAGCACTAATACATACAAACACACACACACACACACACACACACAGATATTCACACATATATATATTATATACTGTATATATATATATATATACAGTATATAATATATACATATATATATGATATACTGTATATATATATATATATACAGTATATAATATATATATATATATATACTAGCCATTAAATCCCATAACAACGGGCTACATTTAAAAAAATTTTTCGGTCCATTTCCTTCCCACTCCCTCCCCATTCTCCCTCCCTCCCCCCTCCCCTCACTCTCTCCTCCCTCCCACCTCTCCCCTGTATTCTCCCTCCCTCTCACCTTCCCCCTCTATTCTCCCTCCCTCTCACCTTCCCCCTCCAACTCTCCTCACTCTCCCTCCTCCCTCCCCTCTCCTCACTCTCCTTCCCCTTCCCTCAGCTCACTCTCCTCCCTCCCCCTCCCCTCACTCTCTCCTCCCCTCCCCTCAGCTCACTTTCTCCTCCCTCCCCTCACTCACTCCCCCTCTCTCATTCCCTTCCCCTTTCAGCTCATCCACAACTGATAACGGTGGCTGTCCCTCCCTCCCTCGCGCGCGCCGCCGCTGCTCCTCCCGCTCCTGCTCGTCGTCGCCGCTGCTCCTGCTCCTAGCGACCCAGCGCCATTTTTTTTTTTTTCGGGGCACTCTGGCCGACGTGCTCGCCCGCGCATGCGCGGTAGAGCTGCTCTCTACTGCGCATTTGTGGCACGTCGGTCAGGGCTCCCTTATCTAGTAGATATATATATATACACACACAAACACACACACTCACACTCAGACACTAACACTGATACATACACACACACACACATATGTACTCAGACATTCACACTGATATTTATACTCCTCTGCTCAGTTCAGTCACAAATGTGGAACACAGACTGCCCCTCACCGAATATACAATAAAGAGACCATAAATTATAAATAAAAACATGCAGACAAAAACTGAACTGGAAATCCCAACAAGCCAGATTCATATGCAGTGCAGTAATGCAAAAGGTGCAATAATGCAAAAGGTGTTAATGATCAAAAGACAACGACAAACCTTTTCCGTAGGAAAAAAATCAGCAGAACCAGGGGTCACGATTTGAAGCTCCAGGGAGGAAGATTCAGAACCAATGTCAGGAAGTATTTCTTCACGGAGAGGGTGGTGGATGCCTGGAATGCCCTTCCGGAGGATGTGGTGAAGACCAGAACTGTGAAGGACTTCAAAGGGGCGTGGGATAAACACTGTGGATCCATAAAGTCAAGAGGCCGCCACTGAAGAGTGGGTGACTCGCCAGAATGGTGGCTACTGCCTGGAGTCAATACCCTTATTCAATAAACATACACATGGTTACTGTGACTCCAACATCGATCTAAGCTTCAACAGCAAGAGGAAATGTGGAAAAAAGGATTCACACTCACAAAGAGGGGAGTAGCTGGCTTGTTACGGCGGTTACTACCCCAAATCAAATAAGTCTGATACTTCACTTTCAATGCATATACAGCATAGTTCTCTGATTCAACAGCAGGGGAGAAGAAAAACTGATACTTCACACATCCAGCAGAGCTCTCTGCTTCAACGGCAGGGGAGAAGAAAAAGGGTTCGCACTCACAAAGCGGGGAGTAGCTGGCTTGTTACGGCGGTTACTACCCCAAACCAAATGTGCCTGATACTTCACTTTCGATGCACATCCAGCATGGCTCTCTGCTTCAACGGCAGGGGAGAAGACTGATACTTCACGCATATCCAGCATAGCTCTCTGCTTCAACGGCAGGGGAGAAGACTGATACTACACGCATATCCAGCACAGCTCTCTGCTTCAACGGCAGGGGAGAAGAAAAACTGATACTTCACACATATCCAGCATAGCTCTCTGCTTCAACGGCAGGGGAGAAGAAAAACTGATACTTCACACATATCCAGCATAGCTCTCTGCTTCAACGGCAGGGGAGAAGAAAAAAAACAACCAACAAGGGCTGTATAACATAGTCTGGGTAAAACAAATAAGCTTGGGTGTAGCTTGCTTATTGCGGCGGTTACTTCCCCTACTACCCCTAACTTATCAAGCTAGATATTTCACTTGGATGCAGCTCCATCACTGCTCTCTACGTTAAAGGTGGAGGTGGAAGGGGAATAGAACCAAGAGCTAAGAGAAACAGATAAGTATGAGAGAAAAGATGTGTGAAACTTGCTGGGCAGACTGGATGGGCCGTTTGGTCTTCTTCTGCCGTCATTTCTATGTTTCTATGTTTCTATATATTTATTATTTATTTTATTTATTTATTTAAGGTTTTTTTTATACCGGCATTCAAGAACTCGTTCTCATCATGTCGGTTTACAGAAAACAGGGGTGCAAAAATATAACCGAAAACATAAATAAACGTGGAGAAGAGAAGCAGTTACAATTAACAAGGGTTCATGAACTGGGATTATAAGAAATAAAAGAGATAGAGGAGGATAATTATATACAAGTGTACAATGTAAATAAGGAGTCCTCTGTATATACAAGAGAACAAAATAAATATGGAGTCCACTATATACAGCTACTTAGCATAGGAGTCATTGATGGATCTTGTTAGGTGGAGTTCGGGAAGGCTTGCCTGAAAAGCCATGTCTTAAGTCTTTTCCTAAACGTTAAGAGGCACGGTTCGTTTCTTAGATCTGGTGGGATAGAGTTCCATAGCGGAGGGCCTGCTGTTGAAAGGGCTCGGTCTCTCAAGGTTCTGTGATTAGTAGTTTTACGGGTGGAACAAGGAGGCATCCTGTGTAGGCTTCCCTAGTCGGTCTTGTTGATTCGTGAACACGGGGAGGAATTTGTAGGTCGATTATGGTGTGTTGGTGAATGATTTTGTATAATAATGTGATGGATTTGTAAATTACTCTGAAGTGGATTGGTAACCAGTGGAGGGCTTGAAGGACAGGAGAGATGTGGTCTCTTTTTCTGGTGTTTGTTAGTAAACGTGCTGCTGCGTTTTGGACCATTTGGAGTGGTTTTGTATATGAGGAGGGGAGGCCAAGAAGAGTCGCGTTGCAGTAGTCTAATTTGGAGAAGATGAGGGCTTGGAGAATGATTCTGAAATCTTTGGCGTGGAAGAGTGGTCATATCCTTTTTAAGACTTGCAGTTTATAGAAGCAGTCTTTGGTTGTTTTGTTGATGTGGGCTTTGAAGTTCAATTTATTGTCGATTAGGACACCTAGATCCCTTACATGAGTGGATTGTAGGTTGGTTGGAAGACAGACTGTGGGTTTGTTATCGGGAGTTATGAGTAGGACTTCAGTTTTAGATGAGTTTAGTACCAGATTAAGGCTGTTGAGGAGGCTTTTAATTTCTAGGTGGCAGGATTCCCAGAATTCGAGGGTTTTTTGAGTATGATTCTTTGATAGGGATCAGGATCTGGATGTCGTCCGCATAGAGAAAGTGTATTAAGTTGAGGTTGGTGAGGAGTTGGCATAGTGGGAGGAGGTAAATATTAAAGAGTGTAGGGGATAAGGAGGAACCTTGTGGGACTCCGACGGTCGAGTCGTGGCGTGCTGATTCTTTGTTCTGTATTTTTACCTTGTAGCCTCTGTTGGTTAGAAATGATTTGAACCAGGAGAGCGCTAAGCCAGAGATTCCTATAGCAGCTAACTGTTTAATGAGGATCGCGTGGTTTACGGTATTGAAAGCTGCTGAAAGGTCTAGAAGGACCAGCAGAAATGATTGTCCTTTGTCTGTACCTAGGATGAGGAGGTCTGTTAGGGATGTAAGAAGGGATTCTGTGCCACGATTTTTGTGGGAATCCATGTTGTGAGGCGGAAAGTAGTTTGTTATCTTCAATGAAGTCCGATAGTTGGGAGTTAACAAGCTTTTCCATAATCTTGGCTATGATAGGTAGATTAGCTATTGGGCGGTAATTGTTGGGGTCTTTTAGGTCCAGGTTTGGTTTTTTTAAAAGTGGTTTGAGTGAGGCTTGTTTGAGGTCTTCTGGGAAGGAACCTTGTGAGAGCGAACAGTTGATTATGTCAGCCAATGTTTTGGAGATGGTTTCTGGTATTGTGAGGAGAAGTTTTGTTGGTATATGGTCCGCTGGGTGCGAAGATGGTTTCATTTTTCTAAGGATGGTTTGGATTTCGGAGGAGGAGGTAGGTTCAAACATTTCTAGGTGAGTGTTTTTGATGTGGGGCATTAGAGCTTGAGTTAGGGGAGCGATATTGGAGGGAAGTTGAGTAAGAAGATTCTTGATTTTGTTTTGAAAGAAGAGAGCGAGTTCATCTGCTTTGGTTTGAGCTTGATTACTAGGGCATTCTGGTGAGGGAACTTGGGTGAGGGTGGAAACGTAGTTGAATAAAGCTTTCGCGTCAAAGACTAAGTTGTGAATTCTGGAGGCGAAAAAGTCTCTTTTTGCTTTGGAGGTGTAGGCCTTGTATTGTTGTAGCGTGCATTTGTAGTCTGAGAGTGTGCTGGGATTTGGAGTTTTCCGCCAGTTAGATTCCTTTTGTCTTAGTATTTGTTTAATCCTTCTAAGATCGTTTGAGAACCATGGTTGTTTTTTGGAGGCATCTGGGTGAGATTTTTTTGTTGTAAGTGGGCAGAGCTTATTGGCTATTGATTCCGTGATCGTATTCCAGGAGTGTAAAGCAATATTAGGATCAGTGAGAATTATATCGGGAAGGTGTTTGGTTAGTTGATTGGTAAGGTCATCTGGATTACAGGGTTTCCTGTAGGTAAAGGATGGAGAAGGTGTGTGACTGGTAGTAGATTTTTCCAGTGAGAATGATGTAGAAATGAGGGAGTGATCAGACCAGGGTACCTTCAGATTTTTTATTGGAGAAGACGATTTTATGCCTTTGTTGATAAAGATCAGGTCTAGTGTGTGGCCTGCTTTATGTGTCGGGTTTTTGACTATTTGGGAGAAGCCCATCGCTGAGAATGCTAGTAGAAGAGTTTGGCAGCTAGGTGAGAGAGCAGGGTTGTCCATGTGGAGATTAAAATCTCCGAGTATTATTGCTAGGGTGTCCAGGTTGAGGAGTGTTGTTGTTATTTCGATGATGGATGAGACGTCAGATTCTAAGAGTCCCGGGGGGGCGTAGACTAGAAGTATTTGGAGTTGGTGAGATGTGAAGAAGCCTATCTCAAGTTTATTATTGGAGTGGATCGGATGTTGAGAGAATTTGAGGTCTTTTTTTGTAGCAAGAAGGATTCCTCCTCCCCTTTTTTTCAGTCTAGGAAGGGAGAAGATATCGTAGGTTAGCGTCGGTAATTGGTTTAAGATTGCCGTATCTGATGGTTTCAGCCATGTTTCTGTTATTGCGCAAATGTCAGGCTTGGTGTCGGTGAGGTAGTCATTGAGGATTAGCGACTTTTTAGTTATAGATTGCGCATTGAAGAGCGATAGGGTGAATAGGGTGAGGCCTAGTAGTTGTGTTATCGGTGCTATTAGTATTGGTGTGAGTGATTTTAGGTTGTGGAGGTTTGCTTGTCTGGTTAGATTTCTTTTCTGTGGGAAGTAGTGATGTATGATTGGGATTGAGAATGTTGGATGCATTTTGGAGGCTGGATCCTTTTAAATTGTATGTGTTGTTATATAGGATGTTTGATTCGATTGAGTGCAGTTGTTGAATGGATTTGTTGAGTTGTGGAGTAGTTGCTGGGTTGATGCTGGAGTCCTGTAGAATTGTTCGAGTGTGGCTTAAGTTGTGAGGTTGATTGTCTTTGTCTGGAGTGGTTGAGTGGGTGCTGTATTCCTGTGCGTTGTCAGAGTATGTCACCTGAGCAGTCGTTTGTCTGTGGCTGTGTCGTCATGCATTGGAAGTTTCAGATGGAGTGATTGAGTGTTAGATGGATGACTTGGATGGTGTAGACGGTCCTGTTCTGGCACGTTAGAGGGCTTGGTGGATTTTAGTAAGAGTCCGGCTGGCTTCCGGTAGTTAGAGAGGTAGGTGGGAGAAATGGGTGGTCAAGGGCTCAGGGTCTCTCAGGGGCTGCACGAAGGGGCGCACAAAGGGGCAGGCCCCTTTGTCGTGCTCCTTTGGCGCGCGACGCTCGGTGCGTGGCGCCTCGGATGTCCGTAATTAAATACCTCGCGTGCTTCTCCTGGATTGGTTGATGAAGATTGGAAATAGGAGGGCCTGTCTTGTGGCTTCCTGCGGCGGTGGGCGGAGAGCGGAGAATCAGCCGGATCGGCGCGATTTCAAGCAGGAGGAGGTAAGTGTGGAACTTCCCCATGGCCGGGGCGGGGGCCCACGGAGGTAGGGCGAGATTTAAAGGCCTTACCCCGATGGGCTCAAGCGCCGGCTGCGCGGGCCTCTCTCCCAGCACCTATCTGCTCCGGGGACCTGCTTTCCACGTTGCAGTCTGCGGCAAAGAGGGCGACTGAGATCGAGCCGGCGTTTTTAAATTTGGCGCGGTCGCGTTGGTTTGACATCACTGGCGCGACTGGGTCGTTTTGGGCGTCGTCGGACTATCGGTCGGTGCCGGAGGGCCTGGCTTGTGGCTTCCTGCGGCGGTGGGCGGAGAGCGGAGAATCAGCCGGATCGGCGCGATTTCAAGCAGGAGGAGGTAAGTGTGGAACTTCCCCGTGGCCGGGGCGGGGGCCCACGGAGGTAGGGCGAGATTTAAAGGCCTTACCCCGATGGGCTCAAGCGCCGGCTGCGCGGGCCTCTCTCCCAGCACCTATCTGCTCCGGGGACCTGCTTTCCACGTTGCATATCCACGATGATATATCATCAATCATAATAGTAAAACCATAATAAGAAATAAAAAATTCAAAACAGCTGACAAATAGAAATCCATGTTAAAATTTCCAAACACCAATAAAATATTTCAGAACAGCAGACACATCAAATAGCACCCAATAATTAAAACTAATAAGGATTTTAAAAAATCTGCTCTCCATATCCAGGAACTTTTGATTTCCAGATATCCAGAAATTGTCGTAGATTAGTAGGGGGATAGAAGGGGGTTGTTGCTCATTCACATGCTCTCTCTCGCACACCCACACATACACACACTCACATGCATAATCACAGGGACATGCTCTCTCACACTCACTCACACATACACAATCACAGGGACATGCTCTCTCACTCACTCTCACATATACACACACATGCATAATCACAGGGACCTGCTCTCACTCACTCACACACACATGCATAATCACAGGGACCTGCTCTCACTCACTCACACATGCATAATCACAGGGACATGCTCTCTCACTCACTCTCACATACACACATGCATAATCATAGGGATATGCTCTCTCTCACACATACACACACATGCATAATCACAGGGACGTGCTCTCACTCACTCACACATACACACACATGCATAATCATAGGGACCTGCTCTCACTCACTCACTCACACACATGCATAATCACAGGGACCTGCTCTCACTCACACACACATGGATAATTACAGGGACATGCTCTCTCTCACTCACTCACACATACACACACATGCATAATCATAGGGATATGCACTCATTCACACATACATACAAACACACATGCATAATCACAGGGACATGCTCTCTCACTCACTCTCACATACACACATGCATAATCATAGGGATATGCTCGCTCTCACACATACACACACATGCATAATCATAGGGACCTGCTCTCACTCACTCACACACACACACATGCATAATCACAGGGACCTGCTCTCACTCACACACACATGGATAATTACAGGGACATGCTCTCTCTCACTCACTCACACATACACACACACATGCATAATCACAGGGACATGCTCTCTCTCACTCTCACATACACACACACATGCATAATCACAGGGACATGCTCTCTCTCACTCACTCATGTTCTCGCTTTCACACATACACACATTATCTGACACAAATGTTCTTTCACTCACACACACTCCCTATCTCTCTCACTTGCACCTTCAGCCCACCTCCCTCCCACCAGGAGCACAAGCTGCAGCAGTAACAGTCTCCTCCTTCAGTCCTCACAGCTGACGGGACTCCTCCTCTCTTCACGCCACGAGGGCTGACCTGCTCTGGCTCCTGCTCCTCCACCTGCGTCTTCCAGCCCTGGGCTACGCACATCCTCCACCTGTTCCTGCTCGGGGGCTGTGTTGTTTCTCTCGCTTCTGTCAGCAGCAGCCCATGCCATATAACTTCATCTTCTGGGCAATGTTGCCACCCCCAAACCTAGTCCACAACGTGCTTCTACTGGCCATGTCTGTACTGCAGGGGCCTCTCTCACAGGGGTGCCCATACTACCATGCATATGTTTAACCAGACTGGGTTGTGATTGAACTGTGGGCAGATGCTTTTGACCTCCTGCCCTTTGATCACACTGAGGTCACTGCTTGAGTAGGCTCTGTGCACTTTTTTTTGACTAATTCCAGATGTTGTTGATGCCATGTCTGAAAAGGATAATGCCCATGCATATTGCAATGAGGTAGATGCACGTTCCATAAAATCCCTCTTTATATATCAGCGGCCTGGACGCTGCTTCTCTTTATTTTCTCCAAACTCAAGATAACCAATAAGACGTTCAACCATCCCTCCTGAATATTGGTTCGTCTGCTTTCTGGTCTCTAAATGGGTGAATTGACCTCTAGGTACACAAATTACAGACCAGCAATTTCTCATAACAGAAAACCCGTGCAGCTATAATGCACCATTTACCCATGCCCTTCTGAATAGCAGATTAATGCAGCTGGCAGGCCCTCTTTCTTCCCATGTGAATATGAAAATAGAGCATGTTTGCTCTTCTAGGTATGTTTCATGTACGAGAACATGCGTTCTCTCTTTCTTTTTGACAGAATGAATGAATCAATATGACGTGGATAGATATTTAGGTGCCTGCCAGAAATAATCTATCAGTATCTGAGCATAGCATGGAAATAAAATTGAACTGATACTGTCAAATGGCTTCCAGCTAGGACACTGAGTGCAATCCAATTTGTAGACAGCAGCAAATAGATTAATTCTAGAGTTGTAGTGTCTATGAAGTACTTGAATTCACTCGCACCTTTTTAGTTTGCAAACAGAAGCAGCACAGTATGGCAACAGTTTCTAGCAGAGACAACGCTTAAGAGGGCAGGAAGAGGAGCAGATGCAGGGAGATATCTTAGTCTCTGCTAGGGCTCACTCATACTAATGGGTACCATGCCCCAAAATAAGGCTTAGCTCCTTATCCTTGGAAGCACCAGCACGAAAGAAATTGCAACGTGCCCTCTCCACTGCTGGCTAAAATCCAGAAACTGTGAAAGTATAACAGATCTCTGTCCTGGTAACTTCTCTTCTGCTAAAAATCCAATAGCAAAACAAGAAACTGTGTCTCACTTAATAATGTGCACATCTTCTATTCCGCAGCTTCCCAACAGGTGGATTACATACAACATTCATGAACTTGTACACATGCACACATAATAAAACACATCACAAGCACACAGTACCCACACTCACACAGTACCAGATATAAAACACAGCTTATAATAATCCCTGTAACCATGTCCTGAAGACACAAGTATCAGGTTCGTGTCTGAGCTGCACAGGAATGCAATCCCATGAAAAGCCCCTTGCACACAGTGCAGCTTTCTTCTGCTCTCTAGTCGGGGGCAGCTCAAGCAAATTGGCACTCTCTGAGCGTAGGTGTTGTAATCAGGAAGTGGATCCTCGGGCCGACCGCCGATGAGAGACGGTCGGGAGGCAGACACACGCCGCCGGGATCGAATCTTCACCTGGAAGCCCGAGACACCCCCAGAGGAGCTGTCGAGGCCCGGGCCGCTAGGACTTAGGTGGCTTCGCCCCGGAAGCCCGTGGTCCCCCCAGGAGGAGCCCGTAGGGACCCGGACCTCTGGGACATAGGCGAGTGGCAAGAGACAAACGAAGACCAGGAGCAGACCAGGTTCAGGACAGGCAGCAGAAGTCGTAGACGATGAGACGGACCAGGATCAGGACATCGGAACAGGCGAGCAGATACAGAAGTACTGGAACAGACAGATAGGATCAGGAACACTGGAACAGGCAGGCAGGATCAGGAACACTGGAACAGACAGACAGGATCAGGAACACTGGAACAGGCAGGCAGGAGCTGGAACAACGGGACAGGCAGGCAGGATCAGGAACACTGGAATAGGCAAGCGGGATCAGGAACACTGGAACAGGCAAGCGGGATCAGGAACACTGGAATAGGCAGGCAGGATCAGGAACACTGGAACAGGCAGGCAGGAGCTGGAACAACGGGACAGGCAGGCAGGATCAGGAACACTGGAATAGGCAAGCGGGATCAGGAACACTGGAACAGGCAGGCAGGAGCTGGAACAACGGGACAGGCAGGCAGGATCAGGAACACTGGAATAGGCAAGCGGGATCAGGAACACTGGAACAGGCAGGCAGGAGCTGGAACAACGGGACAGGCAGGCAGGATCAGGAACACTGGAACAGGCAGGCAGGAGCAGGAACACTGGAACAGGCAGGCGGGATCAGGAACAACGGGACAGGCAGGCAGGATCAGGAACACTGGAACAGGCAGGCAGGAGATGGAACAACGGGACAGGCAGGCAGGATCAGGAACACTGGAACAGGCAAGCGGGATCAGGAACACTGGAACAGGCAAGCGGGATCAGGAACACTGGAACAGGCAGGCAGGAGCTGGAACAACGGGACAGGCAGGCAGGATCAGGAACACTGGAACAGGCAGGCAGGAGCTGGAACAACGGGACAGGCAGGCAGGATCAGGAACACTGGAACAGGCAGGCAGGAGCTGGAACAACGGGACAGGCAGGCAGGATCAAGAACACTGAAACAGGCAAGCGGGATCAGGAACACTGGAACAGGCAGGCAGGAGCTGGAACAAAGGGACAGGCAGGCAGGATCAGGAACACTGGAACAGGCAGGCAGGAGCTGGAACAACGGGACAGGCAGGCAGGATCAGGAACACTGGAACAGGCAAGCGGGATCAGGAACACTGGAACAGGCAGGCAGGAGCTGGAACAAAGGGACAGGCAGGCAGGATCAGGAACACTGGAACAGGCAAGCGGGATCAGGAACACTGGAACAGGCAAGCGGGATCAGGAACACTGGAACAGGAGGGCTGGAACTGCAACTTGCTACTCAGAGAGCGACCACGTTGCAAGGCCCAGAGGAGATTCAGACGCCGAGTTAAATCCCCCTCAGCGTCTGACGTCATCCTGGGGGTGGCGCCGGACTTTCGCACCAGAGGCCCTTTAAAAGGGCCTCCTCTGCGCGTGTGCGAGCCCTAAGGACGGGGCTGAGATTCTCCGGCGGCGTCTCCCTCGTGAAGCGGCGCCATCGCGGGCCACGCAGCTCCCCGGGACCGGAATCACAACAGTAGGAATCTTTTTGGCACAACTTTTCCTTTAAGATGCACGTGTCCTCGGCACTACATAGGCTAAGAATAACTACCCTCCATTTCATTGGGAGCTTTTGTAATTGTTGCAAAGTTGATTATTATGTCCCTACCTACCATCATACCCCACACCGTATCTAGGACACCCAGATGTGAGGGACTGCACCCTGAGGTGGGTCCCTACCTACCATCACACCCCACACCGTATCTAGGACACCCAGATGTGAGGGACTGCACCCTGAGGTGGGTCCCTACCTACCATCACACCCCACACTGTATCTAGGACACCCAGATGTGAGGGACTGCACCCTGAGGTGGGTCCCTACCTACCATCACACCCCACACTGTATCTAGGACACCCAGATGTGAGGGACTGCACCCTGAGCTGGGTCCCTACCTACCATCACACCCCACACTGTATCTAGGACACCCAGATGTGAGGGACTGCACCCTGAGGTGGGTCCCTACCTACCATCACACCCCACACTGTATCTAGGACACCCAGATGTGAGGGACTGCACCCTGAGGTGGGTCCCTACCTACCATCACACCCCACACTGTATCTAGGACACCCAGATGTGAGGGACTGCACCCTGAGGTGGGTCCCTACCTACCATCACACCCCACACTGTATCTAGGACACCCAGATGTGAGGGACTGCACCCTGAGGTGGGTCCCTACCTACCATCATACCCCACACTGTATCTAGGACACCCAGATGTGAGGGACTGCACCCTGAGGTGGGTCCCTACCTACCATCATACCCCACACTGTATCTAGGACACCCAGATGTGAGGGACTGCACCCTGAGGTGGGTCCCTACCTACCATCACACCCCACACTGTATCTAGGACACCAACATGTGAGGGACTGCACCCTGAGGTGGGTCCCTACCTACCATCACACCCCACACTGTATCTAGGACACCCAGATGTGAGGGACTGCACCCTGAGGGGGTCCCTACTTACCATCACACCCCACACTGTATCTAGGACACCCAGATGTGAGGGACTGCACCCTGAGGTGGGTCCCTACCTACCATCACACCCCACACTGTATCTAGGACACCCAGATGTGAGGGACTGCACCCTGAGGTGGGTCCCTACCTACCATCATACCCCACACCGTATCTAGGACACCCAGATGTGAGGGACTGCACCCTGAGGTGGGTCCCTACCTACCATCACACCCCACACCGTATCTAGGACACCCAGATGTGAGGGACTGCACCCTGAGGTGGGTCCCTACCTACCATCACACCCCACACCTTATCTAGGACACCAACATGTGAGGGACTGCACCCTGAGGTGGGTCCCTACCTACCATCATACCCCACACTGTATCTAGGACACCCAGATGTGAGGGACTGCACCCTGAGGTGGGTCCCTACCTACCATCACACCCCACACCATATCTAGGACACCCAGATGTGAGGGACTGCACCCTGAGGTGGGTCCCTACCTACCATCACACCCCACACCGTATCTAGGACACCCAGATGTGAGGGACTGCACCCTGAGGTGGGTCCCTACCTACCATCACACCCCACACCATATCTAGGACACCCAGATGTGAGGGACTGCACCCTGAGCTGGGTCCCTACCTACCATCACACCCCACACTGTATCTAGGACACCCAGATGTGAGGGACTGCACCCTGAGGTGGGTCCCTACCTACCATCACACCCCACACTGTATCTAGGACACCCAGATGTGAGGGACTGCACCCTGAGGTGGGTCCCTACCTACCATCACACCCCACACTGTATCTAGGACACCCAGATGTGAGGGACTGCACCCTGAGCTGGGTCCCTACCTACCATCACACCCCACACTGTATCTAGGACACCCAGATGTGAGGGACTGCACCCTGAGGTGGATCCCTACCTACCATCACACCCCACACCGTATCTAGGACACCAACATGTGAGGGACTGCACCCTGAGGTGGGTCCCTACCTACCATCACACCCCACACCGTATCTAGGACACCCAGATGTGAGGGACTGCACCCTGAGCTGGGTCCCTACCTACCATCACACCCCACACCGTATCTAGGACACCAACATGTGAGGGACTGCACCCTGAGTTGGGTCCCTACCTACCATCACACCCCACACTGTATCTAGGACACCCAGATGTGAGGGACTGCACCCTGAGGTGGGTCCCTACCTACCATCACACCCCACACCGTATCTAGGACACCCAGATGTGAGGGACTGCACCCTGAGGTGGGTCCCTACCTACCATCATACCCCACACCGTATCTAGGACACCCAGATGTGAGGGACTGCACCCTGAGGTGGGTCCCTACCTACCATCATACCCCACACTGTATCTAGGACACCCAGATGTGAGGGACTGCACCCTGAGGTGGGTCCCTACCTACCATCACACCCCACACCGTATCTAGGACACCAACATGTGAGGGACTGCACCCTGAGGTGGGTCCCTACCTACCATCACACCCCACACCGTGTCTAGGACACCCAGATGTGAGGGACTGCACCCTGAGGTGGGTCCCTACCTACCATCACACCCCACACCGTGTCTAGGACACCCAGATGTGAGGGACTGCACCCTGAGGTGGGTCCCTACCTACCATCACACCCCACACCGTATCTAGGACACCCAGATGTGAGGGACTGCACCCTGAGGTGGGTCCCTACCTACCATCACACCCCACACTGTATCTAGGACACCCAGATGTGAGGGACTGCACCCTGAGGTGGGTCCCTACCTACCATCACACCCCACACCGTGTCTAGGACACCCAGATGTGAGGGACTGCACCCTGAGGTGGGTCCCTACCTACCATCACACCCCACACTGTATCTAGGACACCCAGATGTGAGGGACTGCACCCTGAGGTGGGTCCCTACCTACCATCACACCCCACACCGTGTCCAGGACCCCCAAGTGTGAGGGACTGCACCCTGAGGTGGGTCCCTACCTACCATCACACCCCACACCGTATCTAGGACACCCAGATGTGAGGGACTGCACCCTGAGGTGGGTCCCTACCTACCATCACACCCCACACTGTATCTAGGACACCCAGATGTGAGGAACTGCACCCTGAGGTGGGTCCCTACCTACCATCACACCCCACACTGTATCTAGGACACCCAGATGTGAGGGACTGCACCCTGAGGTGGGTCCCTACCTACCATCACACCCCACACTGTATCTAGGACACCCAGATGTGAGGAACTGCACCCTGAGGTGGGTCCCTACCTACCATCACACCCCACACTGTATCTAGGACACCCAGATGTGAGGGACTGCACCCTGAGGTGGGTCCCTACCTACCATCACACCCCACACTGTATCTAGGACACCCAGATGTGAGGGACTGCACCCTGAGCTGGGTCCCTACCTACCATCACACCCCACACCGTATCTAGGACACCCAGATGTGAGGGACTGCACCCTGAGGCGGGTCCCTACCTACCATCACACCCCACACCGTGTCTAGGACCCCCAGATGTGAGGGACTGCACCCTGAGGTGGTTTAACACAAGCTCTTTTCGTAACACTCTTCCATCTGAACGTTGAGAAGAGGCATGATAATAGGATACGGCACTCAAGCATACTAATTACCAAAGGGATGTCTAATAATGCAGTTCATGAAACTGCGCTCATCTACAGAATAATGTAAACCATTAATCAGGTTTCAGTCGTTTGATATTCCCTAAAGCCCAACTGCCTACAGAAGAGTCGTTTCTCCTTACTCATAAAATCTTTTAACTGCTCAAAAACTGACTTTTCAGTCAGGGTAAACAGAAATGGGATAAATTGTTCTGCATCACCTGGGTCCTTCCAGGAGGCCCTGAAATCATATTCTGTGTGCAGCTGCAGGAAACCCTCGGTCCTGACTTCACGTCGACTCCCAGTCCATATCACCTGGCCCTGATCTTGTCAATCTAAATATGTAAAACTTAGAATAGATGATGGAGTAGAGATTTGCACACATCAAGCCAGAGTGAGGGGAGGACCTCAGTACTGGAAGCAAGAAATCACACCGCAGACACCATCAGAAAAGCAGTCCCCCATTTATAACTATTCTGCTGAAAGTAAGAGACAATTGTGAGAAGCTGCAGTTAGGCAGATAGTAAATCTGAGTGATTTAATTGGGAGATTATCATCTGGCCTGGGAGAATTGCAACTTCATTTGTAGATAAAAGGAAAAGGAAAACCCTGCAGGAACTGCTGGAAGTCCTTTAAAAAAGCCCACAAGTATACTTTCCAACTCTACACTGCCAAACTCTAGGTTCAGATCAGCAAATTATAGGTTGAGGGCTGAGTTTCCTGAGGCTTTCAGGACTGCAGATCACAGGGTGTGCAAAGGACACAGCAGATCATGGCTAGAGAAATTGTCAAGGATGATAACGATGAGCAGAGGAGAGAACGAGACTCTGATGGAGGAGAAGAAAAGCTTCCACATTACTGGCGGAACTGAAATGTTGTTTGGGTTTGATCTCACTCCAGGAGAGGCCCGATGCTCAGAAGCAGCCGAGCCAGGGCTCAAATCCGGCCTCTCCCGTTCTTGCACCTTGGGGGAATTGTTTTGCCCTCTATTGCCTCAGGTAGAAACCTGGATCCTCTTTTCCAAGCTCTCTTCCCATAGACACAGGGTAGGAGAAAGCCTTCAGGGCTCGCGCTGGCTGGGCAGATTTTAGAAACCGCCCAGATACGTGCGTAAATGCCGCAGCGTGCACAACAAGGAAGTTCTTGGAGCGCGAGCCTGAGACGCGCGTGGAAATACGAACGCTACCCGGTGCGCGCCGAGGCTCCCTGCCACGCAGGACGTGCAAGTTACAAAATAAAGAAAACTAGGCAGATCTGCAGGGCTTTAAGCATCGGGGAGTGAAGGAGGAATTGCAGGACCTCTCTCTTAACTGGGAGAACCAGGGATGAACTGGTCAAACTGGTAATGGCATAGGCCCGCGCCCCCTATTTACCTTTATTTGGATTTGTGAATCTCCTAAAATAAACAGTAGGTGATGTGGAAGCGGGATTTGCATGCACATGCGCGCCCCCTCTTAAAATGTGATGCACCTGTGCACGCAGCCAGAGCATTTCATGCTATACAGATCACGAAACGCCTGGAGGACCCTCCGGACAAAAAGAAGGCAGAGGGACAACACACAACATTGAGCTTTCATGGTCTCTGGCGCCCCAAGGCCAGTTCTCATCCTCCGGCTCTCTTGTATTTCTTTGCCTGTAAGGGTAATTTTTCTAATTCAGCATTTAAAGTCCTTCTCCTTTTTTTGCTGCCGTGTCGCTGTAATACAAGGAGCGGCGTTGCTCGGTGGTTTTTTGAAATGTTTTATTTTGCTTTGGCTACTTTTTTCAGCGATGTCGGAGAAGCGTGCCAGCAGCTCCATGTGCCTGCTGCACTCACACGGCCTCAGTAACTCACCTACACCTCAGCTTTACAGCATGGCCCGTGCACTCTGCCCAGCAAGGTGTTCAATGCCTTTGACTTAGAGACGACATTCTTGGGCGCGGTGATCCTCGGGTCTGAAGCTTGAGAAGGAATACCTGGAATGATTCTGTGGCCTAACTTCAAATCTAGCTGCACTGCTTGGCTGGCATGGGATTTTAAAAGGGCCATGTGCATAAAAACAGGAGGTTACGTGCGTGGCCGGGCCTTGCTTGTGCTGTGTGCATTTTTGGAAAAGCCCAGCCATACGCATAAACCCTGTTATGCGCTGAAGTGCTGGACCTCTCCATAGGGGTTGGCTGGGGGGCGTGGTCTGGGCAGGGAGGGGTGGGGGCTCAGGCCAGAACAGTGCTATTCGATGCTCCTGGGGAAGCACACTGCGGCAGCCAGCCAGCACGTGGAGATTACTTCTGCTCCCAAGGAGCAGTAAGTAATTGAACAAAAAAATAACTAGGAAGGGGTTAGGGGTCAGGTAGGAGAGAGGAAGGGCGGTTAGGTAAGGGGTAGGGAAGTTACCTCCCAGTCTGCTCATTAATTGAAATGGACTGGGAGGGAACTGGGGAACTGCGCGCACATGGACGCAAGCGGCGCTCCTTTTAAAAGGTTTGGACAAATTCCTGGAGGAGAAGCCAATAAACTATTAATCAAGTAGACTTAAGAAATAGCCACTACTTATCATGGTGCAATAGCAACATGGGATCTATTTACTGTTTGAGATCTTGCCAGATACTTGTGATCCAGATTGGCCACTGTTGGAAACAGGATGCTGGGCTTGATGGACCCTCGGTCTGACCCAGTATACAAGTCTTATGTTCTTATCCTTCTCTGTCAAGAGATAGAGAGGAAATACAGACTGCTTCTTGCATGTGTTCAGACTTTACGGTGGGAGGACCTCAGTGTCATGTGTTCCAAATAGTAACTATAAGCTACTTTAGAAAGATGATTCACTGTGATTTGTCCTCTGGATGGTTTTCTTGCCTTGCCTTTGACAAGGCTCTGAAAAGGATCTGATAGGTTTGTGAATTCACACAATCAAGAATAGATTGCTATGGTTAACAGTTATTTATTTTCTCAATGAGCCATTGACTTGAATGGAAAATACAAATGAAATGAGAGAAATATTTTTCGTTTAATGTATGTATGACCACTCCATTCATTTCAGGGAACCATGAATAAAATGAATATTGACTAATTTGTTGTGTTTTACCCATTTGTTTTAAATGAATGCACATCCCTAGTGTTAAGGATGGCACAGAGTCAAACATAATAAAAGTCTTGTGAGATGCACTGTAGAGTCTTTATGGCTAGAAATTCCATATGTGACGTGAAGGAGTGTGGCAGTCCATCCACCTGGCCAGAATGAACAGACAGATGATAAAATGCTAACAGAAATTAGGGAAGCTAACAAATTAGGCAGCACAATATTGATGGGAGATTTAAATTTCCCCAATATTGATTTGGCAAATGTCTCATCGGGACTTGCTAAGGAGGTAAAGTTTCTAGATGCCATAAATGACTGCTTCATGGAGCAGCTGGTCCTGAAGCTGACAAGAGGAGAGACTACTCTAGATTTAATTCTTACTGCGACATAGGATCTGGGGTGAACGGTAACAATAGTGGGGCTGCTTGGCAATAGTGAACTTCATTTAATCAGATTTAGCAAAGTCATTGAAGTATGGACATTAAGGGAAATGAATGCAATAGCATTTAAATGGGAGATTATGATAAAATGAGGACATTTTAAAAAACTTAATGTAGCAGTTGCAAAGGTTTAAAGTCTGCGTATGGCATAGATGCTGTTTAAAAACACTTACCCAACTAAGTGGTGGCTGCTGAATATCTGCCTAGGACTAACGGCTGTTGATTAGTCAGATAATATTTTATCGGGCTAAATAGCCGACTAAGAGGTGGGTAGGGAATGGTCATCAATGGGAGGAGTTGTTAAAAACATAGAAATATAAAAATGATGCCAGTAAAGGACCAAATGGTCCATCCAGTCTGCCCTGCAAGCTTATGGCAGTATCTGCTGCGCGGTGTAGGTTACCCCCATGCTTCTCAGTTTCCCAGACTGTAAAAGTCAGGGCCCTTGTTGGTTACTGTCGGAATCCATTTCCACCAAACACCTTCCACTGAAGCACAGAGCAATAATGGAGTTGCATCAACAGTATGAAGGCTTATTGGTTAAGGGTAGAATCCGCCACACCAGCAAGTTACCCCCATGCCTCTTACTTCATTCCCATCCTCTAGCCTTTAGGGATCCACAGTGTTTATCCCATGCCCCTTTGAAATCTTCTACTGTTTGTCTTCACCACCTCCTCCAAAAGGGATTCCAGGCATCCACCCCCCTCTCCGTGAAGAAATATTTCCTGACGTTGGCTCTGAGTTGCCCTCCCTGAAGTTTAATTTCGTGACCCCTAGTTCTACTGATTTCTTTCCAACAGAAATGGTTTGTCAATTGTGCATCATTAAAACCTTTCAGGTATGAGAAGGTCTGTATCATATCTCCCCTGCACCACCTCTCCTCCATTGTATACATATTTAGGTCCTTCAACCTCTTCTCATAAGTCATTTGATGGAGACCCCCCACCATTTTGGTCGCCCTTCTCTGGACCGCCTCCATCCTGTCTCTGTCCTTTTGAGATACGGTCTCCAGAACTGAACACAGTACTCCAGGTGAGGCCTCACCAAGGACCTGTACAAGGGGATCATCACCTCCTTTTTCTTACTGGTTATTCCTCTCTCTGTGCAGCCCAGCATTCTTCTGGCTTTAGTTATCATCTTGTCACATTGTTTCACTGTCTTCAGATAGCTAGACACTATCAGCCCGAGGTCCCTCTCTTGCTCCGTGTACAACAGACCTTCACCCTCATCACATACAGCTCTTTTGGATTACCACACCCCAGATGCATGACTCTCCATTTCTTGGCATTGAATCCCAGCTGCCATATCTACAACCCCTGTTCAAGCTTCCTTATATCACATCTCATTCTCTCTACTCCTTCCTGTGTGCCCACTCTGTTGCAAATCTTAGTATCATCCACAAATAGACAAAATTTACCAACCCCGATTCTTGTGGCACTCCATTTAACACTGTTCTCTATTCAGAGAAGGTTCCATTTACCATCACATGCTGTCTTCTAGCCAGTTTGTAATCCATGCCACCATCTTGGTGCTCACTCCCAAGCTTATAATTTTATTCAGAAGACTCCTATTCAGACTATATCAAAAGCTTTTCTGAAATCCAAGTAGATGATATCAAGCGCTCTTCCTAGATCTCAAAATAAAAATGTTTTCAAGTATATTCCAAATGACGCCTGTAAGGGAATTAGTTTGACTACTAAATGAACCAGGGGTAAAAGCAGCATTCAGAGAAGACAAGGTCATAGCAGAAAAACTAAATAACATTTTTTTGAGGAGAGTGTTGAGAAGATGCCTACACTAGAAAAATTACTTGAGGGTGATAATTCAAGGGAACTGAATTAAATCATGATGGACTGGGAGATGTAGTAGAATAAACCAGTAGATTAAAGAGTAACAAATCATTGGGACTAGATGGTATACACATTATAGTCCTGAAAGTACTCAACAATGAAATTAATACAAGAACATAAGAATATGTCATACTGTATCAGAAAAAGGGTCCATCAAGCCCAGCATCCTGTTTCCATCAGAGCTCAATGCAGGCTACAAGAATCTGGCAACTACCCAAACATTAAGAAGATCCCATGCTACTGATGCAATTAATAGCAGTGGCTATCCCCGAAGTAAACTTGATTAATAGCCGTTAATGGACTTCTCTTCCAAGAACTTATCCAATCCTTTTTTAAACCCAATTACACTAACTGCACTAACCACATCCTCTGGCAACAAATTCCAGAGTTTAATTGTGCATTGAGTGAAAAAGAAGTTTCTCCGATTAGTTTTAAATTTGGTGAGACCGCATCTTGAATACTGTGTATAATTCTGGTCGCCGCATCTCAAAAAAGATATAATTTATTTTTATTTATTTATTTATTTGGCATTTTTCTATACCGACCTTCATGGTTAAATACCATATCAGATCGGTTTACATCGAACGAGGATAGAGAACTGTAACAAACGGAACAACAATTTATAATCAGAAGGAGAACAAAGTTACATTAAACAAGGACTATTGCAATGGAGAAGGTACAAAGGTACAAATTGCGATGGAGAAGGTACAGAGAAGGGCAACCAAAATGATAAAGGGGATGGAACAACTCCCCTATGAGGAAAGACTAAAGAGGTTAGGACTTTTCAGTTTGGAGAAGAGACGACTGAGGGGGGATATGATAGAGGTGTTTAAAATCATGAGAGGTCTAGAACAAGTAGATGTGAATCGATTATTTACACTTTCGGATAATAGAAGGACTAGGGGGCACTCCATGAAGTTAGCATGGGGCACATTTAAAACTAATCGGAGAAAGTTCTTTTTTACTCAATGCACAATTAAACTCTGGAATTTGTTGCCAGAGGATGTGGTTAGTGCAGTTAGTGTAGCTGGGTTCAAAAAAGGATTGGATAAGTTCTTTGAGGAGAAGTGCGTTACCTGCTATTAAGTTCACTTAGAGAATAGCCACTGCCATTAGCAATGGTTACATGGAATAGACTTAGTTTTTGGGTACTTGCCAGGTTCTTATGGCCTGGATTGGCCACTGTTGGAAACAGGATGCTGGGCTTGATGGACCCTTGGTCTGACCCAATGTGGCAAGTTCTTATGTTCTTATTAGCTGCTGACTTATTACAAGTCATTTGTAACTTCTCATTCAAATCTGTTACAATACCTCAGGACTGAATATAATGCCAATTAAAAAAAAAAAAAAAAAAAAAAACCAAACAAAACTCCAGGATTGATCTGGGAAACTAATGACTGGTGAGCCAGATGCTGGTGCCAGGCAAAATGGTAGAAGCTATGCTGAAGAACAAAATTATGAGCCATTTCAATAGTTACAGATAATGGGCAGAGCCAACATACATCAAGCAAAGGGAAATCTTATCTTACAAAACTGATTTTTTGAAGTGGTTAACAAGCATGTTGAGAAGGGTGAATTAGTTGATAGGGATGGTAACTTTTAAACTTGCACAGGCACACACATGTGCAGGCGTTGGTCAGCCTGCTCCCAGGGACGTGGCTATTTTAGACCTTCATGCATAAAATATCCCAGCCACGTGCACGTGTGTAGAATTTTAAGTGGTGCGGGCCTGTAGGCACAAATCCCACTTCTGCCATGTAAGTGGGGAGATCATTTCATTCATCGTTTGCCCAGTTAAGAGAGAGGTCCTCCACCCCCCCGAAGGATTACTCCAGACCCTGTAAACCCCTCTGAAATGGCTCGTTATTTTGTTTAGGATTTACAAGCCATCCGTAACAGAAGGAAGGTTATGTGGCAGGGGGCACGTCCATTCCCTGCCCCTTTCTGAGAAGCTCCGAGCTTTGCATGCAGCAGCATTCATGTGCGCATCTTTTAAAATGCGCTCAGTGCTCACGAGCCCAGCATATTCACACATCCCTAATTTTGGCAGGCGTCAGGCTTTTTAAATTCACCTTATTGTGTATCTCGATTTTCTGAAGCCATTTGACAAAGTCTCTCATAAGCTACTCATCATGAAATTAAAAGTCATAGGATAGGAGGCAATGAGCTTTCTATTCAGCTGCTTTCCCGCATTTTCTGCTTCAACCAATGATTCTCGTGGCATCCAAGGGGCAGGGACCTTCTTGCTGAGCTGCTTGTGACATCACTGTGACCCTTTATTCTCTGGGAGGATTCTGGGTGCGAGCACAAGAGCTGTTGGAGTGATGGTAGGATCTGTCTTTGAATTTTTATTGATCATGCATCGTTTTTCCTAGTTTGCTTTGATCTCTGTTAGCTGTAAGTTTATTTCCATGCTTTAATGGCTCCTTTATTTTATTTTATTTGTCTGTTGCCGTTATGCTTTGACGTTCCATATTCCTATGATTACAGGACCGGCCGCTATAGCAACCTTGTCCCTGCATCTAGTTATCAACACAAGGCTCTGTTCAATAATCGTATTCATGTCCCACTTAATTAAGATATAGTTGCTCCTTTTGTGGGACATTCTTTAGTGCATCCTAAGAAGTGTTAAGCATCAGGGATTGATCATATTTTATTTCTTACTGAAACCTAGCTTAGGGACGATATGTATGCCCTTACCCAGGCCTGCTCCACTGCTTTTTCCTTTTTCTATAAAAGTAGGGGAAAGTGAATTGCTAGGGGAGTTACTGTTATATATTTATAATCCCTTCCACATAAGAAATTAGAGATCAAATATAAATCAAATAAATAAATAGTAAATAAAAATATTGACTAATTCTTCCCCTTTCTCTTAATAAAAACCCTCTTGACTCTACTAATGTCCCTTAATTTGAGAGCATGGAACTCATTGCCGATATTTCTGTACATTGTCATAAATTATTTGAGTTGGGTGGTTTTCAAGGGTGAATTTTCTCACTCATGAGGCAAGTCATATTTTGGCCCTATAGTAACATAGTAATGATGGCAGAAAAAGACCAAAATGGTTCATCTAGTCTGCCCAGCAAGCTTCCCAAGGTAGTAACTGCCACTCCATGCAGGTTACCCCCATGTTTCTCTTAAGGGTAGTAACTACCGCTTCGTGTCGGTTAAGCTTTTTTATTTATTCCCATCCTCTAGCCTTTTAGGGCTCCACAGTGTTTATACCATGCCCCTTTGAAATCCCTCACAGTTTTAGTTTTCACCACTTCCTCCGGAAGGGCATTCCAGGCATCCACCACCCTCTCAGTGAAGAAATATTTCCTGACATTGGTTCTAAGTCTTCCTCCCTGGAGTTTCAAATCATGACCCCTAGTTCTACTAAATTGTTTCCAATGGAAAAGGTTTGTTGTCGACCATGGATCATTAAAACCTATCAAGTATCTGAAGGTCTGTATCATATCACCCCTGCTCCTCCTCTCCTCCAGGGTATACATATTCAGGTTCTTCAACCTTTCCTCATAAGTCATTCGATAGAGACCACCCACCATTTTGGTCGCCTTTCTCTGGACCACCTCCAACCTGTCCTTTTTAGATACGGTCTCCAGGTACTCCAGGTGAGGCCTAACTAAGGACCTCTACAAGGGGATTATCACTTCCCTTTTCTTACTAGATATTCCTCTCTCTTTGCAGCCTAGCATTCTTCTGGCTTTGGCTATCGCTGTGTCACACTTCTTCATCAACTTCAGGTCGTTAGACATTATCACCCCAAGGTCTCTCTCCTGCTCCGTGCACATCAGCCCTTCACCTCCCCAATGCATATAGTTCTTTTGTATTAACACACTCCAGATGTATGACTCTGAACTTCTTGGCATTGAATCCCAGCTGCCATATCTTTGACCATTCTTCCAGCTTTCTTAAATCCTGTCTCATTCTCTGTACTCCTTCCGGCATGTCCACTCTGTTGCAGATCTTAATATCATCTGCAAATAGACAAACTTTACCTTCTATCCCCTCCGCAATGTCGCTCATGAAGATGTTGAACGAACAGGTCCCAACACCGATCCCTGTGGCACTCCACTTAACACCATTCTCTCTTCAGAGTAGGTTCCATTTACCATCACCCGTTGTCTTCTATCCGTCAACCAGTTTGTAATCCACACCAACACCTTGGAGCTAACTCCCAAGCTTCTCATTTTGTTGATGAGTCTTCTGTGTGGGACCGTATGAAAAGCTTTATTAAAATCCAAGTAAATTACATCAAGCGTGCTTCCCTGATCCAGTTCTCTAGTCACCCCATCAAAGAAATCAATTAGATTCGTCTGACAGGACCTTCCCCTGGTGAATCCATGCTGCTTCTGATCGAGGAACCCACCAGATTGTAGATAGTTCACTCTCCTTTCCTTCAGCAGAGTCTCCATTACTTTTCCCACCACCGAGGTGAGGGTAACCGGCCTGTAGTTTCCAACTTCTCTGCTCCCACTCTTGTGAAGCGGGACCTCCACCGCTCTTCTCCAGTCACTAGGTACTACACCTTTTTCCAAAGATCTATTGAACAGGTCACTTAGCGGACCCACCAGCACATCTCTGAGCTCCCTCATTATTCTGTGGTGAACATCATTAGGCCCCATGGCTTTGTCCCCTTTCAGTTTTCTTAGCTCTTCCCTTACATTATCTTCCATAAATGGAATTTCATCTACTCCACCCCCTTCTACAGTCTTGATAACAAGTGACAGTCCTTCTCCAGTGAACACTGAACTGAAGCATTTGTTTAATATTTCTGCTAATTCATCATCTCTCTGCACCCATTGATCCTTATCCCCTTTCAATTTCACTATACCACTATGTACCTTTCTCCTTTTTCTGATGTTTCTGAAAAATGTTTTGTCTCCTCATTTTATCTCCTTGGCAATCCTTTCCTCTGCCTGACATTTTGCTTTCTTGATTACTTTTTTCATCTCCCTCCCTTATATTTTTATTCTGATAATGACATGATAATTGTTAATTGTATTAATTCATTCCTTTTTCTTGGACTGATCTCTGTTTGATTTCTTTCAATCTTAACTCTGAATTTTCTGCTAACATTGATTCTAAAACTGAAGTGACCTTCACGAATTTTAAACAGATTGATTATACATTTTATCAGCTGAGCTGTATGAGTTTGATGTACTTCCCTCTGATCTTCAGTTTGATTTGTTGGAATCATGTTGTAAGTAATGCTGTTGCTGTTACTAGAGCATTGTGTAAGCAGTCATCAATCTACTCAACCATGGTATCCTGCCAGCTTGAGAACGCTAAAGAGACAAGTTTGTCATTTTGAAAGGACTTGATGTATACATAAAACTAAAGAATACAGAAATGTGTGCAAAACTGCCTTTGAACACTATCAATCTGGACTGCTAGCTGTTAAAAGGAAATATTTTTCTGATAAGATTAAACAACTTGAGAATCATCCAAAGCAATTTTTTAAGCTAGTCTCTTTCATTTCAAATAGGCCTTTTCCACTTCCACTGAATAAGTCTACTTGTTCAAGTAATCCTTCGGCTCATGCTTTTCTTGATAAGATCAGTTCCATTTGTTGTGAATTCTCTACCACAAGTGGCTATGATTTCTCTTCAGGTGTTTATGACTTCACTCATATTGCAGACTTCTCCCCTTAACATCTCTTTGGGTAGTAAGCTCTTCTCTTTCAATCTGATATCTATTCTAGATGAAATCTTTAAACTATTCTACCTTTCATGTGGATGTTATTCCTTCATTTTTTCCAAAAAATCCTAAATTGGGATTAGTTGGATCTCTTTCCTCTATTCTTCTCTCTCTTCTGATCTTTTCCCTGCACAACTAAAATGTCCTCCCACTTCTGAAAAACGTCTTGTTGGATCCAACAATATTATCCAATTATAGACTATTTCCAACCTTCCATGTCTTTTTAAAGTCTCAGAAAATGTTTTCAGTCTATTGACTGATTATGTTGCCGAAACCAATATCTTGCACCCATATCAGTCAGGGTTTTGCAAAGGATATGTACAGAGTAGTATTGCTAGCCCTTATGAATGATATTAGACTAAAGGTCAAGGATGCATTCATTGCCTCTTTAGACCTGAGTGTGGCCCTCAGTACTATTAATCATGATTTGATTCTTGATCACCTGCTGGCTTACATCTTACCTGGCCAATCACTGCCTTCAAGTGGTCGCCTTGCTCCCCTTCTCTTTAATATGTTTTTATCTCCACAAGCTACAATAATTCAAAACTCTGGGTTTAGACCATCCATCTATGCAAATGACATTTAAATAATTGTGGTTTTTTGACGCTAAAGTCCGTTTCATTTACTAATCTTAATGGTTGCCTCAAACAATTAGCTTCTTGGTTATATATTCATAAGTTTAAAGCAAATTCATCAAAATCAGAGGCACTCTGGGATTAGCACTCGGGCCATGATTCCAACTTCAATGTCTTGCAAAGAACCCTAAAAATGTGGTTTGTACATTAGGAGTTAATTTGGATTCTGAATCATCAATGGTTTCTTACAGCTCTCTCTTTTTTTTTTAGAGTCTCATGATCTGCACCTTTCGGTTCATGCACTTATTATATTCAGAATTGGTTATTGTAACTCACTATTTCTTGGTCATCCATTAACGTAACTTCACCTGCTTCCAGGACTTTGTCACATTTGATTTAAAATTCCCAGCAGTGCATACGGGCTTCCCCGTCATAGCTGCATGGATTGTTAATGCCCTTCTCAGGAGTTTCTGATCCCTGCTATCTCAGGATTAGACTGAAGGCTACCTGAGAGTCTCCCGTCAGCTATCAGGTGCTGGTGTCTCGGGCACTGCCCTTCCTCCAGACATTCATGCAGAGCTGAACTATTTGACCTTTAGGGAAGCAGCCAGACATTTTACTGCTAAGTCATCAGCTGGAGAAACCTACTCTGCTATAGTTACCGAGTTACCTTTCTTCTTCTTCCGAGTTCCACTACCCTTGTTTTACTGTAACTTTTTGCCTCTTCTTCTATGTTAAGGTTAATATTATTACACCCGGTTTCTTGTAAACCGATATGATCTGTATCATGAATGTCGGTATAAAAAAGTACTAAATAAATAGCTGTAATATTCTAGCTTGTGGTTTTTTCTTGTATTTTGTCCTGTATTTGTGTTTATTTTATTTTGTGAGCCTCCTGAATAAATCCTTTTTACAGGCGGCATATTAAAATGTAATAACTGTCCTATTGTGGATCGGTAAGTGGCTAAAGCATAGGAAACAGACAGAAGGACTGCGGGCTCATTTATCTCAATGCAGAAAGGTAAATAGTGAATGGTCCCAATAATTTGTACTAGGACATTGTGGGTTTGGAAATGATCTAGAAAAGGGAGTGGAGCAAGAGGTGATCACATCTGCAGATGACACAAAGTTATTCCAGCTTGTTAGATCATGATCCACTTGCGAAGAATTGCCTGAGAGACCAGGGCAGTTTGTGACTTAACGACAGAGGAAATATCATGGGCTCGATATCCATCCCTATCCGGCTAAGTTACAAGGCATATTAAGTGGCTCAGCTATGCCGCTGAATATCCACGCACAAGTCGCCACTGATCCGGTTATCTTAACTGGATAGGTAGCACCGCCCTAAGCAGCTAAACGTTAGCTGGATGAGTTACTTCGCTGGCGATCTAGCAGCCGCTGAATACAGCTGAATGCACTTTGAATATCTCGCCCAATGTGGAGAATGCAACGTGATGCAGGAACTTGAACTGGTGTCAGCCGTGGGTTTAGGGCAGGAATCCTAAGCTCACGCCAGCTAGGGACCTGAAGAAAGGGGAAGCTGCAGACTAGGCCGCACAGGAGCCTGGCTGGGGCTCAGTCAGAAATGGTTGAAGAAGAACAGGGAGTTACTTGTAGCATGCTGACGGCTGAACTTTGAATGTCACACGTTTGTCTTTCACTTCCTTCCTGCAGCTCTTCCGGTCCCAGTATTTGCAAGTTCACCCACTGCCTCTCACGTTTTTCCTGACCTGCAGTTTCAGCCTGCTTCTAGTACCTGTTTCAGCCTTATAACTTGTTTGCTAATTCCATTTTACTCCAGATCCAGCTCTGCTCCCTCTTTTGCTGCCTGTCAGTGCTGAGATCCAGGCCTCTGTCTGCCTGAGTGAAAGTCTTGACTCCTGGGTATTTCCTAGCCTGTACCTGACTCAGTCTGCACCATTGCCCGCAGCTCAATCTTGCCACAGCCTTGAAAGCAACTAATGGGCAGTTTTGCTGCAAACTTTGTTCCTCCTCTAGCATGGAAGAGTGAATCACTGCAGGGGCTGCAGAAATTCAGGTCTTGCCCTGACAAGGAGCCCAGTTGCAGGCTGTGAATACTGTGGTGTAGCCATCTGCGACCCAGCTATGCCAGGCAATGACAGCTCTGAACTGAACGCGCGAAGATGAAGGCCTCGGAGCACCATTCACTGCGAAGATGAGGCCCCAGTGAGAGTGAATGTGTGGGGAGGGGAGGGGGTGTGAGAGGACAGATAGGACGGTGTAAGAGAGGGGAGGGTGAGAGAGCAGGGGGAGGAGAGGGAAGGGGAGAGAGGTGAGAGAGGGGAGGGGAGGGGATGTGGCGGAGGATGAGAGAGGAAGAGAGAGAACAGGGGGAGTGAGAGTGTGTATGTGTGTATGTATGGGGAGGGGGGTGCTTGAGTGAGGGTGCCAGAGAGAGGGAGCCTATATGAGATTGTGAAGGAGTGTGTATGTGTGTGAGAGACAGGGAGCTGCTGTGTATGAAAAAGGGATTGTGTGTATGTGAGGGTGCTAGCCTGTGTGAAGGGATTGTATATGTGGGAGAGAGAGCCTGTGTGAAGTGGTGCGTGAGAGAGAGAGACATAGGTAGCCTGTGTGAGGATGTATGTGTGAGAGAGAAAGGGAGCTTGTATGGGTGTGTATGCAAGAGTGAGGGACCCTGTATGAGGGTGTGTGTCTGTGTAATAGAGAAAGGGAGCATGCGTGTGAGAGAGGAATCCTGTATGAGGGGATGTGTGTGTGTGAGAGAGGGAGCCTGTACGAGGGGATGTGTGTGTGTGTGCGAGAGAGTGAGGGACCCTGTATGAGGGTGTGTGTCTGTGTAATAGAGAGAGGGAGCATGTGTGTGAGAGAGGGATCCCGTATGAGGGGGATGTGTGTGTGAGAGGGAGCCTGTACGAGGGGATGTGTGTGTGTGCGAGAGAGTGAGGGACCCTGTATGAGGGTGTGTGTCTGTGTATTAGAGAGAGGGAGCCTGTGTGAGGGGCAGTACTGAGTCCAGGGTTAAACTCCGGGACTGGCGATAGAGTGGAAGGGGTTGAGGCTAGAAGTGGAGGGGAGAGATACTGGCAGGTGGAGGGGTTGGGGCCTGAGAGGGCAAAGTGGCCAGGGGAATAGGGAGAGCGAGTGGAAGGGACGCTAACAGTGAATTTCTAGGGAAATTCTGCATCTCTAAGTAACAACTTTTATCTGTATTAATTTAAAATGTAATTACTTAAAGACTATCAAACAATATGAAGCAACTACCTCTCCTAGATTAATCACAAACAAAGGAGAGAGGAGACTCAACTCACTCAATATCTAACAAATCCAATGTTAACACACTTATTATACAACAAATAATTACCCGGCAAATGACAATATCATCAAGGTTGTTGCTCTAGTATTGTAATCTGCAGCCTCTCGCCACGCAATGGGCCGCAGACTGTTGTCAGCTGTTCAATTTAAACGTCCCAACATGTTTTGACTGAAATATCAGTCTTCTTCAGGGGAATTATGATATCTCGAATCAGGCCAAAATATTCCATGTACCCTAAAAATTAAAAACCATAAATTAAAACCACTCAAAGCAGACCACACAGCCAACATCCTAGTGTAAACTATAATCCATTATTTAAGAGTCAGGAGCTATACTCCACTTACCCGGACCCAGTTTGCAGGTCTCACTAGGGATTCAAAAATGGCGCCTCAGCGTCCTAGCTGATCTCTACAACCGTATTCACTCTGAATTTAAGCACATCCCACTAGTTCTTACAACCGGAAATCCGGATCCACTCAACCCAATGGACTCCAATTCCCACAATTCTACGCTCTTAAAATGCCACAGTTTTTAAAACACTGACCAGTCAATGTTGGCATTTTAAGAGCGTAGAATTGTGGGAATTGGAGTCCATTGGGTTGAGTGGATCCGGATTTCCGGTTGTAAGAACTAGTGGGATGTGCTTAAATTCAGAGTGAATACGGTTGTAGAGATCAGCTAGGACGCTGAGGCGCCATTTTTGAATCCCTAGTGAGACCTGCAAACTGGGTCCGGGTAAGTGGAGTATAGCTCCTGACTCTTAAATAATGGATTATAGTTTACACTAGGATGTTGGCTGTGTGGTCTGCTTTGAGTGGTTTTAATTTATGGTTTTTAATTTTTAGGGTACATGGAATATTTTGGCCTGATTCGAGATATCATAATTCCCCTGAAGAAGACTGATATTTCAGTCGAAACATGTTGGGACGTTTAAATTGAACAGCAAAGCATGTTAGCTGCTCGATGAAAAATTTATGGCTAAGTATTCAATTTTGTTGAACTTGATATTTAAAGAACATTTTGTTCTGTTTGAAGTTTAAATTATTGAAAAAGATTAACATGGTTATAGGACTGTTTTTTGAATAAAGGTAATTGGTGTGTGGACAAATGACAGTAAATGATTACAATAAAAGAAGCTCTGTAAGCTGACAACAGTTTGCGGCCCATTGCGTGGCGAGAGGCTGCAGATTACAATACTAGAGCAACAACCTTGATGATATTGTCATTTGCCGGGTAATTATTTGTTGTATAATAAGTGTGTTAACATTGGATTTGTTAGATATTGAGTGAGTTGAGTCTCCTCTCTCCTTTGTTTGTGATTACTTAAAGACTGTCATGTATATTGTGTTATTTTGACCAAAATAAAGTTTGCAGAATTTTAGGATTTTGTGTGCAGAATTTTAATTTTTTTTGCGCTGAATTCCTCCAGGAGTAAAGAGTGAGGGGAGATTATATCAGAGCAGAGAGAGAGAGAGAGAGCAGCAGTGAGGGGTCGTAGAGACCTTCAGCCTCACTGTATACCACAGGGAATGGAGCCCTAGGTGCAGGCATGGATAGAAATGAATGGGGGGACTACTGGCCTCGTTGTTTCCATGGGTCCTGGTGGAGCTTCCTTCTCCTTGGAACCAGTGACAAACAGCGTATCGATAGGGGGAGGCCTCGGTGCCCTGTTGGGCACTTGTGCCATCCCGGGAATTGACCCCAGCTGGGTAGGTAAGGCACCAATGTGCACATTGAGCTTCTCAGAAGCAGTATGAGCATAGGCGGCATTGGCATTGGTGACGCGGGACTTAAGCCCTGCAGTGCTCGCTCCACTGCCTGCTTGACTCTATGCTCCAGCTCCTCCTCAAACATTGCTGATGCCAACACCAACTGGGAGGAATGAGGGGTGGACAAATCTTCCTCAGACCCTTGAGGGGGTTTGGAAACTAGCACTAGGACTAGTGGAGACCATCATGGACCCCGGGTATCAATGGAGGTTTGGCATGTCTCACCACAGGGTTGCTTTATGGGCATCGTGGCAAAAGCCAGTGCGTCCCTGTGCCTGGCACCATGCAGCGATGTTGACCAGTGCCAATGCTTCTTGGTCTTCCCATGATACTCGGCCTGATCTTTTCCCAGTGCCAAAATCAAGGATAATCAACCTGATGTCCTTGGCCAGGAGGAGATCAACAATGGTTGTTCTCTGGTTCCCCTATCCACCGGCAACCTCGACAAAACAGACTGTCCCACTGATGTCGATGGCATGGTGTCCATCGGTGTAGCTTCGAGATCCTCCAATGCCGATGCCACTGATGCTGATGGCTCAGCCTTCTTCAACCCAAAGAAGTTGTCCATCTTGTCGAGTCAAAGTCGACGTCTTCAGGGTGTACAAGCGCAACCCCGGATGTCATGGAATGCACCCAGGCAGAGGATACAAACCTCATGAGGATCGGGGATCGACATGGTCCTTGGGCATCGGTGGAAGCCAGATGTGGCCATGATGGGGTGAAACAAATGGGAAAAGTTTGGAATGATGGTGGTGGATGTCAATGAAGAATGGGCACTGAGGCCCCGCCACCATGGGGGGAATGACCGTGAAAAGAAACTTACTCGAATGCTGAAAACCCTGACTGGGTACCGAGAGGGACTCAGTGACGGGCTTTTGAAGACAGACAGTGAAAAACTGCAAAAAAAGAAGTTTTCTATGAAGTAAAAAGCCAAAGATTTAGAGCTCAATTCAACCATGATGCTAACAGCTCCATGGAAAAAGAGACCCCATGTGGATGCATGGTACAGGGCACGCTCAGTGTGCCTAGTCAAAATTTCTAGAAACTTTGACAAACGTTTTCCACATCGAGCTCCATTTGTTGATGTTTCCCCATGTGTGAGGACTATCATCCTACTTATCCTTGGAGAATATATCTTAGCAGGGAGAGAGCAGCAGTATGGGGAGATTATATCAGAGGAAGAAGAGAGGAGAAGGCAGGAGTGAGGGGAGAATATATCTGAGCATGGAGAGAGGAGAGAGCAGCAGTGAGGGGAGATTCTATCTGAGCATGGAGAGAGGAGAGAGCAGCAGAGAAGGGAGGTTATATCTGAGCATGGAGAGAGCAGCAGTGAGGGGAGATTCTATCTGAGCATGGAGAGAGGAGAGAGCAGCAGTGAGGGGAGATTCTATCTGAGCATGGAGAGAGGAGAGAGCAGCAGTGAGGGGAGATTCTATCTGAGCATGGAGAGAGGAGAGAGCAGCAGTGAGGGGAGATTCTATCTGAGCATGGAGAGAGGAGAGAGCAGCAGTGAGGGGAGATGCTATCTGAGCATAGAGAGAGGAGGGAGTAGCAGTGAGGGGAGATTATATCTGAGCATGGAGAGAGGAGAGAGCAGCAGTGAGGGGAGGTTTTATCTGCACATGGAAAGAGGAGAGCGCAACAGAGAGGGGAGGTTATATCTTAGCAGGGAGAGAGCAGCAGTGAGGGGAGATTATATCAGAGGAAGAAGAGAGGAGAAGGCAGGAGTGAGGGGAGAATATATCTGAGTAGGGAGAGAGCAGCAGTGAGGGGAGATTATATCTGAGCATGGAGAGAGGAGGGAGCAGCAGTGAGGGGAGGTTTTATCTGAGCATGGAGAGAGGAGAGAGCAGCAGTGAGGGGAGATTATATCAGAGGAAGAAGAGAGGAGAAGGCAGGAGTGAGGGGAGATTATATCTGAGCATGGAGAGAGGAGAGAGCAGCAGTGAGGGGAGGTTTTATCTGAGCATGGAGAGAGGAGAGGGCAGCAGTGAGGGGAGATTATATCAGAGGAAGAAGAGAGGAGAAGGCAGGAGTGAGGGGAGAATATATCTGAGTAGGGAGAGAGCAGGAGTGAGGGGAGATTATATATGAGCATGGAGAGAGGAGAGAGCAGCAGAGAGGGGAGATTATATCTGAGTATGGAGAGAGGAGAGAGCAACAGAGAGGGGAGGTTATATCTGAGCATGGAGAGAGCAGCAGTGAGGGAGGAGGGAGAAGGTGTGAGAGGGCCATTATCCCCCAACTCACTAAGGAGAGAATTAAAAATACATTTCCCCAACGCTTCACAGCAACACCCGTTAAATACCGTTTTTAAGAAAATTGAAGGGAAATTATTCTCACAATCTGCAGGGGATGGAACAGAACTGAAAAGTATGAGGAAATACAGCAAAATGGGCAGCTAATAAGCTATAGAATAATATCGTCAACTAATGGATTCTAATAAAATAAAAGCATTTATTACCAGAACAACATTGGAAGAAACCCTTGTGGCAGCGTCAATAGCCGCAGCATGGGAGGAGGTGAGTGAGGCAGGTACAGAGCGTCCTGAGCACCAGCAGCAAATGGAAGGGAAAGCAGAGACCCAGGGGCTGGAGAAATAGAAAGCAGAGACCCAGGAGAAAAAGAAAGCAGAGACCCAGGGGCAGGAGAAAGAGAAAGCAGAGAAGCGGGAGAAAGAGAAAGCAGAGAAGCGGGAGAAAGAGAAAGCAGAGATCCGGGAGAAAGAGAAAGCAGAGACCCAGGAGAAATAGAAAGCAGAGACCCAGGGGCAGGAGAAAAAGAAAGCAGAGACCCAGGGGCAGGAGAAATAGAAAGCAGAGACCCAGGGGCTGGAGAAAGAGAAAGCAGAGAAGCGGGAGAAAGAGAAAGCAGAGACCCGGGAGAAATAGAAAGCAGAGACCCAGGGGCAGGAGAAAAAGAAAGCAGAGACCCAGGGGCAGGAGAAATAGAAAGCAGAGACCCAGGGGCTGGAGAAAGAGAAAGCAGAGACCCGGGAGAAAGAGAAAGCAGAGGCCCAGGAGAAAGAGAAAGCAGAGATCCGGGAGAAAGAGAAAGCAGAGACCCAGGAGAAAGAGAAAGCAGAGACCCAGAAGAAAGAGAAAGCAGAGACCCAGGGGCTGGAGAAAGAGAAAGCAGAGACCCAGGGGCTGGAGAAAGAGAAAGCAGAGACCCAGGGGCGGGAGAAAGAGAAAGCAGACATGAAAAGGTGAATGTTGGGCAGGGATGAGGGAATGAAGAGCTCAGAGTGAGGGGTGGGCAGGAAAGGAGAGGTGCGTATGAAGTGGCAAGGAGAGCAGGAGGAGCTGAAATGAGGCAAAACAAGAAGCAGCAGAGGCCGTGGCAGGAAACTCCCACAGCTGTGCAGGAGGGGCAGAGTGTGGCATAGAGAGCACCACCAGCAGGGCTGATGCTAGGGTTTTACTGCCCCCGCAACCAAAAAGTGCCCAGCTCCCTTCAGTAATACAAACTTTAAAACCTGACACCCCCTCCCACCACTTACCAATGGCTGGTGCAAGGGTTTCAGGTGCCCCAGTGACCCTTATAGCCTTGCACAGCACCCCCCACCCCATAGTTAAGAGTTATGCATTTATATTTTACATGAAAATCTATTTATTTATCTATCTTTATACCGACGTTAAAGAACACATCATATCGGTTTACGTATTAACAAAAAGGAGGAAGTTACATTAAACAGGGGGAAGGAAGCCAACTTAAGAGTAAGGAACCAGTAAGTAGTGAGAAATTAAATATGGGAGGCGAGATTGCAAGTCTCCGGAATTGTTACAATAATTAGGTGATTGGGTTACTGTGGAGAAAAGGAGGGGGGAGGCAGAAGATTTGATAATAGGTATAAAAAGGAGGGGGGAGGTTGCAAGGAAGCAACCAGGGATTAATCCGGGAAGGCCTGGTGGAAAAGCCATGTCTTCAGCATTTTTCGGAACTTGTAAGGACACGGCTCAAGGCGTAGGTTGAGAGGGAGGGAATTCCAATGATTGGGAGCATTTTTCGGGACTTGTAAGGACGTGGCTCAAGGCGTAGGTTGAGAGGGAGGGAATTCCAATGAGTGGGAGCATTTTTCGGGACTTGTAGGGACGTGGCTCAAGGCGTAGATTGAGAGGGAGGGAATTCCAATGACTGGGAGCATTTTTCGGGACTTGTAGGGACGTGGCTCAAGGCGTAGATTGAGAGGGAGGGAATTCCAATGACTGGGAGCATTTTTCAGGACTTGTAAGGACATGGCTCAAGGCGTAGGTTGAGAGGGAGGGAATTCCAATGACTGGGAGCATTTTTCGGGACTTGTAAGGACGTGGACAAGGCGTAGGTTGAGAGGGAGGGAATTCCAATGACTGGGAGCATTTTTCGGGACTTGTAAGGACATGGACAAGGCGTAGGTTGAGAGGGAGGGAATTCCAATGACTGGGAGCATTTTTCGGGACTTGTAAGGACGTGGCTCAAGGCGTAGGTTGAGAGGGAGGGAATTCCAATGAGTGGGACCAGCAATCGACAGGGCACGATCTCTTGTGGCTGTAAGTCGGGATTTCTTAAGTGGCAGGACTTGTAAGGTACATTTACGGTTCATTCTGGTGGGGCGGGAGGATTGGGTAAATTTCAAAGGTTCACTTAGCCATGAGGAGTTGTCATTATGAATGGCTTCGTGAATGATGGTAAGTATTTTAAAAAGTTATGCATTTATATTTTACATGAAAAGTATCAAAGTGCAGTATTCTGCAGTAACAATATCTCTTACATTATATTTACATGCACTGCTGTGATGCCAAGCACAAATCCTTTGGAATCAATATGGTATTAGGACTATTGTGATGGGTGTTGGTCTGGGCTTGACCCTCTGAAAGCTCGAATACACTAATACACTTCCTGTTAGGAGATTGTCTCACCTCAGTGACACATGCAGAACATAAACCTACCTTCACCAAATACACAATAGAGCCAACATGAAGTAGAAATACAAACGTGTAGGCAAAAACTGAAATGGAAAGCGCTCCGTGCAGTGCAACAATGAAAAAAGAGAACCATCACTAATCCTCAAACATCAAACAATAAAATCAAGAAATAAAATAAATACGTAACCATAATACTAAAAACATACTAATAATATTTCAAAAAAACCTGATGAATAAAAGATCAAGTAATAAAAAACTCACATACAAGTTTTTTTAAATGTCCCAAATACCAATAAAATATTTCAAAACAGCAGACACAGCAAACAACATCTGAAAAATAAAACTAAAAAGGATTTTAAAAATTCACGCTCTCCATACCTGGGAACTTTTGATTTCCAGCCATCCCAAGATTGTCATGGATTAGTGGAAGAGGGATGGACAGACTTTCTCCTCTCTTTCTTATATACACACACATACACAAGCTGATACACACATACGCTCCCTCTCAGACAAACCTGCAGGCGTCTCCAGCTTTCTTTGGTTGGGATCTACCAGCATCCCCAGTCCCTCATCTTCATTTCAGGCAGGTTACAATCCACCTGCACCCACCATTTTCTCTCTCTCTCTCTCATGCATGCACGTGCACACACACCCATCCATCCCAGGCAACCTCCCATACACACACACACACACACTCATCCCAGGTAGCCTTCCATTCACACACACACCCATCCATCCCAGGCAACCTCCCACACACACACACACACACACACACACATCCCAGGTAGCCTTCCATTCACACACACACACATACAGACCAGGCAGTCAGGGTCCATGGGTCATGCCTCCCCCGCTGCTGCTGCCACCAGTCCATTCCACAGGCCTCTGCTTCTTCTGCCACAAGTGAGATCAGGTCCACCAGTGGCAACATGAGCCGCCTTCTTCTGCTGCTGGTGGGATCAGGTCCACCGCTGACAGCACAGGCCTCTCCCTCCTCCCAATGCCGCCCCACTGGGTGTGCCGCCCTCTGCAATTGCATGGTTTGCACACCCAGTAGTGCTGGGTCTGAGCACAAGGCACCATTAAGAGGGGATAAAGCATCAAAAGAGGCAGAAATCCTTGCAAGGCATTGACAGAGGGTCAGACAGAGTGGCAAGATACTGGGCTGACTAGAAAGAATAATCAGAAAGAAAAAGGAGGTGATGATGCCCTTGTACAGGTCTCTTGGTGAGGCCTCACCTGGAGCACTGTGTTCAGTTCTGGAGATCTTATCTCAAAAGGACAGAGACAGGATGGAGGCGGTCCAGAGAAGGGCAATCAAAATGGTGTGGGGTCTGTATCAGAAGACGTATGAGGAAAGGCTGAAGGATCTAAACATATATACTCTGTGAGACCCACTTCTCAAAGGAAACAGAGGTTAAAGAGCATGCTACCATTTAAGTGAACTGCAGCAGAGAATAACAAGAGGACAATGCAGCAATGTAACATGAGCTGCCAGCCAAGGAAACACAGAATGAGATTGAAAAGGTTGCCAGACCCCTTAATGTGAAGTTGCTTAAATGACCATTGAACTAGATGAGTCAGACTCAGGTAGATGAGTCATGTCTCAGTCCCCTGGACTACTGTTGGTAATTTGCAGTAAAATATCACTTTAAATCAAGGATAGAAAAATCCTAAATTGCAGACCTGGAAAAGTCCTATATTGGAGAAGTCTGAATGAGAGAGGGATTTTTAGAATTTATTTATTTATTTATTTATTTATTTATTTATTTAACTTTTTTATATACCAACATTCAAGACGGTGGTCCCATCATGCTGGTTCACAAGAAACAGGGGTGTAATTATAATAAACTTTACCATTTAAACATTTAAACAATTACCATTTAAACAATAGTGCAGAAAAGCAGTTACATATAACAAGGAAAACAATAACTTGGAATGAGAAGGGAAATGAAGATCAGATAGTTATATATAAGTATAAATAACATTGTAAGAAGTGGCTATTAACGCTAATGCTAGCGGAGCGTGTTGAAAGAAGGAAGTTAGATGGAATTGGAGTTAGGAAAGGCCTGCGTGAACAGCCACGTCTTGAGTCTTTTCTTGAATGTTGAGATGTTGGGTTCCATTCTAAGATCCGGAGGAATGGAGTTCCATAATGTTGGACCGGCTGTGGAGAATGCCCGATCTCTGAGCGTGATGTGTCTGGTAGTCTTGGCTGGAGGTACTTGAAGTGATCCTTTGTAAGCATCTCTTTTCGGTCTTGTGGAATGGTGTAATTGGAGGGGGATATGTAGATCGATTGGGGCTAATTGATGGATGTTTTTGAAAATGGTGAGAATGGTCTTGTAGATTATTCTGAAGTGGATGGGCAGCCAATGGAGGTCCATCAAGATAGGTGTTATGTGTTCTCTTCTCCTGGTGTTGGTGAGTATACGGGCGGAGGCGTTTTGGACCATTTGTAATGGTTTGGTGTGTGATGAAGGGAGACCAAGCATGATGGTGTTACAATAGTCCAGCTTTGCGAAAATGATTGATTGTAGGATTGTTCTGAAGTCATGTGTGTGGAAGAGGGGTCGTATTCTTTTCAGCACTTGGAGCTTATAAAAGCAGTCTCTGGTGGTTTTGTTGATGTTAGCTTTCAGGTTTAGGTGATTGTCAATTTGAACTCCTAGATCTCTCACTTGTGTGGTGTTTGGTACGGTGGGATGGGTGTATGAGATGGAGCTGTTTCTGGTGTGATGAGTAGAAGTTCTGTTTTTGATGAATTTAGAATCAGGTTGAGACTTGTAAGAAGTTGTTTGATATTTTGGAGGCAGGATTCCCAGTGCAACAGTGTTTTAGCGAGCGACTCTTCGATGGGGATCAGGACCTGAATATCGTCAGCGTAGAGAAAATGTTTGAGATTTGAGGTCAGTGAGAAGTTTACATAAGGGTAATAGATAAATGTTAAACAAGGTAGGAGACAGGGATGAGCCCTGAGGGACTCCTACTGATGCGGGGTGTATAGAGGATTCTTTATTATGAATCTTAACCTTATAACCTCTGTTGCTGAGGAAGGTTCTGAACCATGATAGGGCAGTGCCTGAGATACCTATGGCTGATAATTGGTTGACGAGAAGGGAGTGATTGACCGTGTCAAATGCAGACGATAGGTCGAGTAGTATCAGAAGGAAGGCTTGTCCTTTGTCTAATCCTAGGATGATGTGGTCAGTCATAGAGATGAGGAGGGCTTCCGTGCTTAAGGTTTTACGAAATCCGTATTGTGATGGAAATAGAAGGTTGTTGTCTTCAATGTGGTTTGAGAGTCGTGAGTTTACCAATTTTTCCATTATCTTGGCTATGAATGGGAGGTTAGCTATCGGTCTAAAATTATTAGGATCGTTTGGGTCGAGATTTGGTTTTTTGAGAAGGGGTTTGAGTGAGGCAAGTTTGAGGTTGTCCGGGTAGAATCCTTGTGTGAGGGAGCAATTTATGATGTCTGCCAGGGTTTTGGAGATGGATTCTGGAATTGCTAGTAGTAGTTTGGCTGGGATGTGATCCGAGGGATGAGAAGATGGTTTCATTTTCCTTAGAATTCCTTGGATCTCGGCGGATGAAGTTGTGTCAAGTTCTTCTAACCGAGTGTAGTTGATTGAAGGTTGAGGAGTGGTTAGTGGAACAGTGGGGTTCGTGGGGAGCTGCGATAGGAGAGTATTGATTTTGTTATTGAAGAATAGAGCTAATTCTTCTGCTTTTGATTGAGCTTGGTCATGTGTAATCTCTGGTTGGTTTACTTGTGTGAGGTTGGCTACATAGCTGAAGAGGGCTTTGGCATCGAAAACAGGTCGTGTATCTTCGAGGCGTAGTAGTCCCTCTTGGATCTTAGGGTGCTTGATTTGTATTGATGCAGAGATGATTGTAGATTGAAAGGGTGTTGGTTCCTGGGTTTTTGCGCCATTTAGCCTCATTTTGTCTTAGTTGGAGTTTGAGCTTTCTTAATTCTGCTGAGAACCATGGCTGTCTTTTGGAGGAATTCTGGTGTGGTTTTTTTGTGATAAGAGGGCATAGCTTGTTGGCTATAGTTTCGGTGATTGTGTTCCAAGATTGAAGTGCTGCGTTCGGATCCGTAAGGTCTAGTTGGTGGAGTAGTGGAGATAGGTGATTATTAAGGTCTTCTGGGGAGCAAGTTTTCCTATATTTGAAGGAGGGCAAAGGAATGCAAGCCGGGTTGGTATCTTTTATAGAGAATGAAGTAGTTATTAGGTAGTGATCTGACCACGGGACCTTTGTGCAATTAGGTATAGATATGGGCTTGATTGAAGTGTTAACGAAGATCAGGTCTAACGTGTGGCCGGCTTTGTGGGTAGGTTTATTAACTAATTGAGTGAAGCCTAGCGCTGTGAGAGCTGTGAGTAGAGTTTCACAGTTGGGTGAAGGGGTAGGGTTATCAACGTGCATGTTGAAATCCCCTAGAATGATCATGCCATACTGGGTCAGACCAAGGGTCCCTCAAGCCCAGCATCCTGTTTCCAACAGTGGCCAATCCAGGCCATAAGAACCTCACCACTCAAATTACAGCCATAATCAAATCTGGGTTTTTTAAGCTACGTGTGCTCGCAGGATTAATACATCTGTTACATAACTATAATTTTCAAACAATTGTCCATTTGACTACTGTAATGGTCTATATTTGGGTCTTCCATTAAAATCGTTATATCCTTTGCAGCTTTTGCTAAACTTTGCTGCGTGATTGAGCACTGGGACTAAGTGGCATGAACATATTACCCTGGTACTTAGCAGTTTGCACTGGCTGCCACTGCAACAGTGAGTAGTTTCTAAAACTGGGATGACAATATTCAAGCTAATTAATTCGAGTTTTTGCCCCTGGTCTAATGCTCTACTAAAAATATACGAACCAAGGGAGGACACAAGATGGCATACGAACCAAGATGGCATACGAACCAAGATGGCATACGAACCAAGGGAGGACACAAGATGGCATCCTTTTCCTCTCGTTTACTGTGATTATGCAGTACTCCAGTTGGAAGCATAGGGCTCAGGAGAGACTAGTTTTTGAAGCCTCTCTGGCGGAACCATTAGTAGGTCCGATGGACGCGCACGTTCATTGTGGGAATGGTCAGCTGGGTGTGCAGTTGCTGGAGTCAGGTCATGAAGATGGTGCTACAGCGAACGCCCTCCATGACTCCATTACATCTCTTTCCCCGGCTGAAAGAACGGCTCCCGAGAACCCAGCGGAGATTCGGTCAACTACACAGCATGTGCCCTCATCATGTGTGGATGACACAGAAACCAAGGGCCAGCTTGCGATCGCTGTGTCTCTGAATCCCGTCGCTGAATTTGACACACTCGGCATCTCTGGAGAGATCCCTCCTAGAGGAGAGGTGCAGTTTCAGGGAGATTCTCTACAGGAAACAACTGCCTTTGAAGGTATTGGAATTAAGATGCTTCCCATTCGGGTCCTAGACTCATTAAAATTAAACCTAGGGAACCTAAATGGCCAACATCAGACTATAATGAAAGATAATCAATATCTTTCAAGAAAGATTGAGAATTTGGATAATCAAATGAGAGGGAGAAATTTAAAGCTGATAAATGTCCTCAAAGTTCCTTTGGTTCCAGCAAAAGATATGTGGACTAGGTATGCACTGGAGGTTTTAAAGTTACCTCAACAAACGTTACCTCCGATTACAAAGGTTTATGAAGAAAGTGCCTGTAGAGGGCCAGGACATTCAGATATTGTCACGTCTGAATATTTCTGAAATCTTGAAACATCTGATTCAGTAGAACTTTAATCGTCTCTTTCTTACTTGACTCAGATAGAGATTGGATATTGAGAATGTACTTCAGGAATCGTAAGGAGTTATTTCTGAAATTGAAAGTGCAAGTGTTCCCAGATTTGGCTAAAGACACTCAAAAAAAGGAGGAAACAGTTTCTTTTTTTTTAATTTTTAATTTATTAATTTTCAAAATATTACAAAGCAATTTTTTTCTTTGTACAGAAATTATACAGAAATAAAATTTAAGAAATATCTCAAAAGAAATTTTACCCTTTTACATTAGTCCACAAAATATTTGGGGTGGAGTAGAAATATAGGAAGCCAAATATAAAGCTACAATAAGAAAAAAAAAAAAAGAAACATGCCATAGCCTGATAAATCTTTACCCCTTATTGCTAGTTAAGTAATAGGACTGACCAAGGGTGATGATATAGTCATCACTCTTCTTTGGGAATTAAGCCACGTCTTAAGATGTTCCCGTAGGAGGAAAACATAATATACTATTATTAAATTTTATAATGCATCTATATGGGTATCTGAGCTGGAAACTGGCCCCTAGTGCTCTAGTTTCCTGCCTTAATACCAAGAAACCCTTCCTCCGTTCTTGCGAGGCTTTGGCCAGATCCGGGAAGATCTGGATAAACTGCCCCATGAAGTGGACCCCCATATTTTGAAAGTAACTTCTCATGATTAACCCAATATCATTCTCATATATACAGGAAATTAACAGAGTGGCTCGCTCCACAATCTCAGTAGCTGATGATTCTAAAAAGTCTGTCAAATTCCCTAGATCAAGTTGATTAGTAATCCTGTTGTCTCTCACACGCTGGAAAGGCAGAAAGTACACCATATTAAATGCCGGTATATCTCCTGGGGATATGTGTAAAACTTGAACGAAGTATCTCCTAAGAGTAACCCTTGGTAGCTCTCCTATGATCTTAGGGAAGTTTAAAAGTCTTAAATTAAGTCTTCTAAGACGATTTTCCAGCAACTCAGTTTTTTTCTTAAGGTTAGTGCAATCCGAAGTCAAAGTAGACTGCACAGTTTGAATATCCTTAAGCTGGTTCTCAATGGTCTCTATTTTATTTCCTTGTTCGATTAAATTCTTGTCGTGTTCCTGAGTCACAATGTCCATTCTAGAGGAGATTTGGTTAATTTGTGCCATACAGGCCTGGAGTGCCACATTCTGCTGGGCCATTAATTCTCAAATCGTGTCCAATGTAACCAAAGGCGGCTTGGACGGGAACACAATCCCTGGTCAGCCTTCTGGCAATACCAGCAGCTGTGATTTCGGCAGCCTTGGAGGCAACGAAGAAAGCCATCAGGGATCCCCTTGGGCTCGGCGCTCGCTGACCCTGGATTTTATAACATGCGCGTGGCAGCGCATAAATGTTATAAAATCTGTTGTACATTTGTGTGCGCCGGGTAGCACGCAGAAATGTACCCCGCGCGCGCTTCTTTAAAAATCTACCCTTAGGGGTAGGTTTTCAAAAAGTGCGATTTGGCGTACTTTTGTTGGCGCATCAGTCGCAAACAAAAGTACGCGGGATTTTAGTAGATACGCGCGTAGCCGCACGTATCCGCTAAAATCCTGGATCGGCGCGTGCAAGGCTATCGATTCCGTATAGCTGGCGCATGCCGAGCCGCACAGCCTACCTCTGTTCCCTCAGAGGCCGCTCCGAAATCGGAGCGGCCTCTGAGGGAACTTTCTTTTGCCCTCCCCTCACCTTCCCCTCCCTTCCCCTACCTAACCCACCCCCCCGGCCCTGTCTAAACCCCCCCCTTACCTTTGTCGGGGGATTTACGCCTCCTGGAGGGAGACGTAAATCCCCGCGCGCCAGCGGGCCTCCTGCGCGCCGGGACGCGACCTGGGGGCGGGTCCGGGGGGCGCGGCCACACCCCGGACTGCCCTGGGCCGTAACCACGCCCCCGGACCCGCCCCCGAAACACTACGTCCCGCCCCCGACACGCCCCCGACACGCCCCCGACACGCCCCCTCGGAAAACCCCGGGACTTACGCGAGTCCCGGGACTCTGTGCGCGCCGGTAGGCCTATGTAAAATAGGCGCACCGGCGCGCAGGGCCCTGCTCGCGTAAATCCGGGCAGATTTACGCGAGCAGGGCTCTTAAAATCCGCTCCTTAGTGTTTTGGGTAATTGCCAGGTTCTTATGGCCTGGATTGGCCACTGTTGGAAACAGGATGCTGGGCTTGAGGGACCCTTGGTCTGACCCAGCATGGCAATTTCTTATGTTCTTATGTTCCACCTCACTCACAGTCCCTCCCCTTTCCTTCTCTCTTACTCCTCCTTCTCTTCCCTCCTTTTTCACTGCCTTCCTTCTCGTCTCACTCACCCATACCCCCTTACCATCCTTTACCTTCCTTCTTACTCACCCTCTTCTCTTCCCATGCCTCTCCTCTCATTCCCTCCTCCATGGACCTTCTGTGGGGCTCTTCTTGCTACCTACAGGAGTAATTTTAGGGAACACTTGCTGCTACCCCAAAATTTTGCAATGAGGCAGTCACCTTACCCTACCTATTGATAGATCTAACCCTACCTGCAAGGGACAGAAGACCTAAGGGGCAGAGTCAAAGGCAATAGTTCCTACTGTACTACAAAACTCAGGCAGCTTTTAAATCTTTGTTTTCTCTGTTTCTCATTGGTCCAATCCTCCCCTACACTCCACTGGCTCTTTGTCATGTGATCAGGAGCAGAGTGCTCTCCCATGACGAAATGGCAGGCCAAGGCAGCCATGTTGAGAGGGGCTGTAGAGGTGTCTCAGAAGCAACAATTCAGCAGTGTCCTTGCTGCACTTTTGTGACTACACAAAGACCAATGTTACAATTTCATCTGCTGCATAGCTTCATTGTACCCTGACTCAGAGTACCTTGACTCCTCCCCACCTGCAGAGGCCTCCAGGGAACTCAGTTCAGAGCTATCTGAGCCAACTCCTCAATGGCCTCCTGACTCAGCCTGTTTTGCAGCCTCCACTCCACCAGGAGTCCTCAGTGAGCTTGGCCTCCAGCCTTGCCAAGCTCCTCCTCACTGCCTGCACCACACTCAAGCTCCAGACCCTTGCAACCCAGCTTTGCAACCTCACCCTTGCCTTCTAATAGAGTCACCTTTGGCTCTTTGCCCTGGCCACTGTTCCTTGCCTTGCCTTGTGGCCACTTGGCCTTCTTGCTCCCTGTTCCTTGCCTTGTAGTCCTCAGACCTTCTGCTACCTTGCACCCTGCCTTGTGTTCCTCAGGCCTTTTCTCAATTCATTCTTTGCTCTGTGGCCTACCCTAGTCCTTGTCTTGCCCTGTGACCTTCAGGCCTATCCTTACCTTACTTCTAACTCTGTTGGCTCTCTAGGCCTATCCTTGATTTCTATCCTTTGGGCCTTATGCTTAGCAGCCTTACAGGCCTTTCATATTGTTGCCTTCAGGCCTTTGTGTTCATTGTTCTGTGTTGACTTGTCTAGTCCTTGGCCGGTAGTGCCATGCCTAGTCCTAGTCTTAGTATCCTTTCCCTGTGTGGCCTATGTATTGTCTTGCCCAGCTTGTACCTAGTTCTAGTCCTTGCCCAGTTCCAACGTCATATCTGTATTCATTCCCAGTCCCACCTCTGTGTTCTTTCCCTGTACCCATTACACAGGTTCCAGACTATCCAGCCTGTTCAGCCTTGCTTCAGACTACCACCCTGTCCAGTTTTGTACCAGTCTGACCAATCTTGCTCCTGCCTGCATAGACTCACCATGTTATACTGCCACAGCAAAGACCTACTGGATCCAGAACCCAAGCCGTAGTCCTGGCCCAGCATCCAGGCATGTACCACTGCTGGGGTGATGTAGCCCGAGTCCAGAAATCCTGAGAACCAATGTAAACGTGCTCTACACAGTAGTTCTTACCTGGGAGCATGGCCTGTCATGTGAGGAGTGAATCTACACTAGAAATCTAGTAGGAAAACCAAATGTATCAAGGACGGCAAAAAGCGAAGGCGATGAGAGCCTGTCAAAGGTTTTGTCTCTGTCTAAATAGACAGAGACAAAACCAGGCCCGGAGTTTTCCTAATCTTTACTAAATACACGATATTGAAAAATTATCCTGTTAGCAGTAGAAAGTCTCTCCTTTATAAATTGCATGTGATCCTGATATATCAGGAAGGGCGTAAAACTCTCCAATCATAACTGTAACATTTTAGCTACGATTTTCATGTAAGAGTTAATTAGAGAGCTTGGACAGTGGGAATTACTGTATCCACATCCTTTTTTATGAATTACTGTAATAACACCATATGATGGGCTTACTTCTCTGAGATAATTAAAGAGCAGGGAGATTATATGTACAAAGTTTTGGAAAAATCTATCTGAAATTCATCAGCTCTTGAACTTTTCCTCGCAAAGAGAGACTGACTAGGTTGAGATATGGAGCCTTGCAGATTGGAGAGAGCTTAGATGGAGCTAGGCGAGGTCGGTTACAAAGCCATTTGCGTGCATGAGACTCACTTTTAAACACTTGCTCTAAAACTGAGCTGGCTCAGTCTGCATGAAAGGAGGTGCTGCACACCGAGGAGAGGCGTGCTGGCAGCAGACTCTGCTAATTTACAAAAAGAGTTGTCTGCCTACAAATGAATATACGTACGTGGCCTTTGACACTATAGATCATTCACTACTTCTTAACAGACTGATGGAAATAGGAATAACTGCGAGTGTATTGGGATGCTCTACGTCAATTTTAAAAGACCGTTCATTTAGAGTTAAAATAGATAATACACTATCAAATCAAAAGACAATTACAATTGGTGACCCGCGGGGTTCATCTTTATGTTGGGTTCCATATTAGGAGCTACCACCCAGGAAAAAGATCTAGGCATCATAGTGGATAACACATTGACATCGTCGGCTCAGTGTGCTGCGGCAGTCAAAAAAGCAAACAGAATGTTAGGAATTATTAGAAAGGGAATGGTGAATAAAACGGAAAATGTCATAATGCCTCTGTATCGCTCCATGGTGAGACCACACCTTGAATACTGTGTACAATTCTGGTCGCCGCATCTCAAAAAAGATATAATTGCGATGGAGAAGGTACAGAGAAGGGCAACCAAAATGATAAGGGGAATGGAACAACTCCCCTATGAGGAAAGGCTAAAGAGGTTAGGGCTGTTCAGCTTGGAGAATACACGGTGTTGTTATAGTTAGTGAGGTTTGGGTGGACCCTTGGACACTGTGGCAGCTGACCATGCCCACAGGGGGAAGTCCTGTGAGGGGCCACAGGTCAGGTTCAGCTCTGAACACACAAACACAGATAGTTCTTTATTTAGACAGTTTGAGAAGCAAACAGAGGTGGCGGTAGCAAGTAGAAGATGTAGCCCAGCTGGGCTAGTATTCCCCAGGGTGCTGGAACAGCGGTTCTTCTGGTAGCAGTGCTGTAGTGGAGAAAACTGAGAAAGTGAGTACAATAGAACATACACTGAGTCCCAGATATGGAGAGGCTCCGAGATAGGGAGAGCTGGCCCTCGAGGAGCGAGTACCAGATCCCTGGAGGCAGAGAGACTTGTTGGCAAAGTACTCACACAGTGCTTCCACTTAGGAGATGGCACTGTTGCTGGAATGGAGGCAGGCCCTCGAGGAGCGAGTACCTGGTTCCAGGGAGACGGCTCTGAGGAGTAGATGATATTAGTACTCACTGATGGTGTCTGTAGCGAATTCTTCCAAGTAGAAAAGGAGGTAGATGCAGGCAGCAAGTCAGGGAACATGGGCCCTCGAGGAGCGAGTAACGGTTTCCTGATAGCACCTGAAAGAAGCAATGAGGCCCCCGAGGAGCGGGTACCCCGTTAGCAGAAAGAGTCCAATGGAAGTTGGAAGGCAGAGTAGCTGGGTATAGAGAGTGAATCCCATCCGTAGGAAATCCCTTGCTAACTCATTGGCTAGCAATAAACAACAGGCTTAAATATCCGGGCAGCGTGACGTCATCACAGGAGGACGCCCCTGATGTTTGCGCCAATGAGGAAATAAAAATGAGGGCCTCCCGGCATGCGCACCCTAAGGTACCTGAAGAGCATGGCGGGAGGCAGCGCCCAAGCCGGTCCGGGGACCCCAGAGAGGACGGCAGGCAGATGCCGTGGCAGCCAGGCATCCATGAGGAGCAGGAGGAGTCGCAAGAAAGGAAAGGTAGGCGGAGTGAAGCCATCGGGAAGGGACGGTCGTAACAAGGATGTGGTTAGTGCAGTTAGTATAGCTGTGTTTAAAAAAGGATTGGATAAGTTCTTGGAGGAGAAGTCCATTACCTGCTATTAAGTTCACTTAGAGAATAGCCACTGCTATTACTAGCAATGGTTACATGGAATAGACTTAGTTTTTGGGTACTTGCCAGGTTCTTATGGCCTGGATTGGCCACTGTTGGAAACAGGATGCTGGGTTTGATGGACCCGTGGTCTGACCCAGTGTGGCATGTTCTTATGTTCTTGTGTTCATTGAATTTTTAAGGAGTGAACAGGCTTCACCTTATTTCACACATTCATTATTTGTCGCTTTATGTTTGTTATTTTTACTTCACCATAATGTATTGCTAGTTACTATCAGCTCCATAGGAAGGGATTGGTCAGGGCTAAGACTGGTTACTATGAGCTTCACAGCACGGGATTGGTCAGGACTGTGACTGGTTACTATGAGCTCCACAGCATGGGATTGGTCAGGACTGTGACTGGTTACTATGAGCTCCACAGGATGGGATTGGTCAGGGCTATGACTGGTTACTATGAGCTCCACAGTACGGGATTGGTCAGGACTATGGTTACTATGAGTTTGAGCTCCATAGGATGGGATTGGTCAGGATTGTGGTTGGTTACTATGAGTGCAATAGGACAAGATTGGTCGGGACTGTGACTGATTACTATGAGCTCCATAGGATGAGAATGGTCAGGGCTATGAATGGTTGCTATGAGCTCCATAGGATGAGAAGGGTCAGGACTGTGGTTGGTTACTATGAGTGCCAAAGGACGGGATTGGTCAGGACTGTGACTAGTTAATATGAGCTCTACAGGATGGGATTGGTCAGGGTTGTGACTAGTTAATATGAGTGCCACAGGAAGGGATTGGTCAGGACTGTGTTTGGTTACTATGAGTGCCACAAGATGAGATCAGTAAGGACTGTGGTTGGTTACTATGAGTGAAATAGGACAAGATTGGACAGTGCTGTAGGTGCTGTGACTTGTTACTTGGAGTGCCATAGGACGGGAATGGTCTGGACTGTGACTGGTTACTATAAGCTCCACAGCATGGGATTGGTCAGAGCTATGACTGGTTACTATGAGCTCCACAGGATGGGATTGGTCAGGACTGTGATTGGTTACTATGAGTGCCACAAGATGAGATCAGTAAGGACTGTGGTTGGTTACTATGAGTGAAATAGGACAAGATTAGTCAGTGCTGTGACTTGTTACTTGGAGTGCCATAGGACGGGAATGGTCTGGACTGTGACTGGTTACTATAAGCTCCACAGCATGGGATTGGTCAGAGCTATGACTGGTTACTATGAGCTCCACAGCATGGGATTGGTCAGGACTGTGATTGTTTACAATGAACTCCATAGGACGGGATTGGTCAGGACAGTGATTGGTTACTAAGAGTGCCACAGGATGGAATCAGTATGGACTGTGTTTGGTTACTATGAGTGCAATAGGACAAGACTGGTCAGGACTGTGACTGGTTACTATGAGCTCCACAGCATGGGATTGGTCAGGACTGTGACTGGTTACTATGAGCTCCACAGAACGGGATTGGTCAGTGCTGTGACTGGTTACTAGGAGTGCCAGAGCCTGGGATTGGCCAGGACTGTGACTGGTTACTATGAGCTCCTCAGGACGGGATTGGTCAGTGCTGTGACTGGTTACTATGAGCTCCACAGCATGGGATTAGTCAGGACTGTGACTGGTTACTATGAGCTCCACAGGACGGGATTGGTTAGGGCTGTGACTGGCTACTAGGAGTGCCAGAGCCTGGGATTGGCCAGGACTGTGACTGGTTACTATGAGCTCCACAGGACGGGATGGGTCAGTGCTGTGACTGGTTACTATGAGCTCCACAGCATGGGATTAGTCAGGACTGTGACTGGTTACTATGAGCTCCACAGGACGGGATTGGTTAGGGCTGTGACTGGCTACTAGGAGTGCCAGAGCCTGGGATTGGCCAGGACTGTGACTGGTTACTATGAGCTCCTCAGGACGGGATTGGTCAGTGCTGTGACTGGTTACTATGAGCTCCACAGCATGGGATTAGTCAGGACTGTGACTGGTTACTATGAGCTCCACAGCATGGGATTAGTCAGGACTGTGACTGGTTACTATGAGCTCCACAGGACGGGATTGGTTAGGGCTGTGACTGGCTACTAGGAGTGCCAGAGCCTGGGATTGGCCAGGACTGTGACTGGTTACTATGAGCTCCACAGGACGGGATTGGTCAGTGCTGTGACTGGTTACTAGGAGTGCCAGAGCCTGGGATTGGCCAGGACTGTGACTGGTTACTATGAGCTCCTCAGGACGGGATTGGTCAGTGCTGTGACTGGTTACTATGAGCTCCACAGCATGGGATTAGTCAGGACTGTGACTGGTTACTATGAGCTCCACAGGACGGGATTGGTTAGGGCTGTGACTGGCTACTAGGAGTGCCAGAGCCTGGGATTGGCCAGGACTGTGACTGGTTACTATGAGCTCCACAGGACGGGATTGGTCAGTGCTGTGACTGGTTACTATGAGCTCCACAGCATGGGATTAGTCAGGACTGTGACTGGTTACTATGAGCTCCACAGGACGGGATTGGTTAGGGCTGTGACTGGCTACTAGGAGTGCCAGAGCCTGGGATTGGCCAGGACTGTGACTGGTTACTATGAGCTCCTCAGGACGGGATTGGTCAGTGCTGTGACTGGTTACTATGAGCTCCACAGCATGGGATTAGTCAGGACTGTGACTGGTTACTATGAGCTCCACAGGACGGGATTGGTTAGGGCTGTGACTGGCTACTAGGAGTGCCAGAGCCTGGGATTGGCCAGGACTATGACTGGTTACTATGAGCTCCACAGGACGGGATTGGTCAGTGCTGTGACTGGTTACTATGAGCTCCACAGCATGGGATTAGTCAGGACTGTGACTGGTTACTATGAGCTCCACAGGACGGGATTGGTTAGGGCTGTGACTGGCTACTAGGAGTGCCAGAGCCTGGGATTGGCCAGGACTGTGACTGGTTACTATGAGCTCCTCAGGACGGGATTGGTCAGTGCTGTGACTGGTTACTATGAGCTCCACAGCATGGGATTAGTCAGGACTGTGACTGGTTACTATGAGCTCCACAGCATGGGATTAGTCAGGACTGTGACTGGTTACTATGAGCTCCACAGGACGGGATTGGTTAGGGCTGTGACTGGCTACTAGGAGTGCCAGAGCCTGGGATTGGCCAGGACTGTGACTGGTTACTATGAGCTCCACAGGACGGGATTGGTCAGTGCTGTGACTGGTTACTATGAGCTCCACAGGACGGGATTGGTCAGGACTGTGACTGGTTACTATGAGCTCCACAGGACGGGATTGGTCAGTGCTGTGACTGGTTACTAGGAGTGCCAGAGCCTGGGATTGGCCAGGACTGTGACTGGTTACTAGGAGCTCCACAGGACGGGATTGGTCAGTGCTGTGACTGGTTACTAGGAGTGCCAGAGCCTGGGATTGGCCAGGACTGTGACTGGTTACTATGAGCTCCACAGGACGGGATTGGTCAGTGCTGTGACTGGTTACTATGAGCTCCACAGGACGGGATTGGTCAGTGCTGTGACTGGTTACTGTTACAGTTTTGGCTGCAGTGCTACCGCCTCACCACCAGGGGTCCCTCTAGTGATGGCTCTCCTGACAGGCTCAGTCCATCTCCTATGTCCACTCTATGCTCTGGGTGTGCCCTTATAACCCTGCCTGACAGTTGCCTCGGTGCTTCGGCATCGAGCTCACCTGGGCTCCCTGCTCTAGCCTTGCGCGGCCTTTGGGCCTTTCCTTGCCTTGCGCGGCCTCCCTCCTCGCTGTTCTCACCTGGCCTACGGGCCTTCTGACCTGCCTGCTCTGCTTACGGTGTGTGGCCTACGGGCCTTCTGTGTATGTGTGGCCTATGGGCCTTCTGACCTGCTTACCCTGACTACGGTGTGTGGCCTACGGGCCTTCTGTGTATGTGTGGCCTACGGGCCTTCTGACCTGCCTGCTCTACTTATGGTGTGTGGCCTACGGGCCTTCTGTGTGTGTGCGGCCTACGGGCCTTCTGACCTGCCCTGCTCTGCTTATGGTGTGTGGCCTACGGGCCTTCTGTCTGTGTGTGTGTGGCCTACGGGCCTTCTGACCTGCCTTGCCCCGCTTATGGTGTGTGGCCTACAGGCCTTCTGTATGTGTATGGCCTACGGGCCTTCTGACCTGCCTTGCCCCGCTTATGGTGTGTGGCCTACAGGCCTTCTGTATGTGTATGGCCTACGGGCCTTCTGACCTGCCTTGCCCCGCTTATGGTGTGTGGCCTACGGGCCTTCTGTGTGTGTGTGGCCTACGGGCCTTCTGACCTGCCTTGCCCCGCTTATGGTGTGTGGCCTACGGGCCTTCTGTGTGTGTGTGGCCTACGGGCCTTCTGACCTGCCTTGCCCCGCTTATGGTGTGTGGCCTACGGGCCTTCTGTGTGTGTGTGGTCTACGGGCCTTCTGACCTGCCTTGCCCCGCTTATGGTGTGTGGCCTACGGGCCTTCTGTGTGTGTGTGGCCTACGGGCCTTCTGACCTGCCTTGCCCTGCTTACTGTGCCCTGACCCAGCCTGGACCCAGACACTGCTTATTGCCGCCTGCCCTGACCCAGCCTGAACTTAGACTCTGCTCCTTGCCGCCTGCCCTGACCAAGCCTGGACCCAGACACTGCTTATTGCCGCCTGCCCTGACCCAGCCTGAACTTAGACTCTGCTCCTTGCCGCCTGCCCTGACCCAGCCTGAACTAGACACTGCTTATTGCTGCCTGCCCTGACCCAGCCTGGAACCAGACTCTGTTTCTAAGCTTCCTGTCTCTCTCCACCTGGAGCCACCCTGCTGGGTGGTGTTCACGCCTCCTGACCGGAGCCCAAGCGTAACAGTTACTATGAGCTCCACAGGACGGGATTGGTCAGGACTGTGACTGGTTACTATGAGCTCCACAGGATGGGATTGGTCAGTGCTGTGACTGGCTACTAGGAGTGCCAGAGCCTGGGATTGGCCAGGACTGTGACTGGTTACTATGAGCTCCACAGGACGGGATTGGTCAGTGCTGTGACTGGTTACTATGAGCTCCACAGGACGTGATTGGTCAGTGCTGTGACTGGTTACTATGAGCTCCACAGGACGGGATTGGTCAGTGCTGTGACTGGTTACTATGAGCTCCACAGGACGGGATCGGTCAGTGCTGTGACTGGTTACTATGAGCTCCACAGGACGGGATTGGTCAGGACTGTGACTGGTTACTATGAGCTCCACAGGACGGGATTGGTCAGTGCTGTGACTGGTTACTATGAGCTCCACAGGACGTGATTGGTCAGTGCTGTGACTGGTTACTATGAGCTCCACAGGACGGGATTGGTCAGGACTGTGACTGGTTACTATGAGCTCCACAGGACGGGATTGGTCAGTGCTGTGACTGGTTACTATGAGCTCCACAGGACGGGATTGGTCAGTGCTGTGACTGGTTACTATGAGCTCCACAGGACGGGATTGGTCAGTGCTGTGACTGGTTACTATGAGCTCCACAGGACGGGATTGGTCAGTGCTGTGACTGGTTACTATGAGCTCCACAGGACGGGATTAGTCAGGACTGTGACTGGTTACTAGGAGTGCCAGAGCCTGGGATTGGCCAGGACTGTGACTGGTTACTATGAGCTCCACAGGACGGGATTGGCCAGGACTGTGACTGGTTACTATGAGCTCCACAGGACGGGATTGGTCAGTGCTGTGACTGGTTACTATGAGCTCCACAGGACGGGATTGGTCAGTGCTGTGACTGGTTACTATGAGCTCCACAGGACGGGATTGGCCAGGACTGTGACTGGTTACTATGAGCTCCACAGGACGGGATTGGTCAGTGCTGTGACTGGTTATTGAGAATGACAAGGCAGCAGATTGAGTGACAGAGCAGGGATTAGAAATTAACCCTTTCCTGTGAGTGACAGTTTGGGATTGCTCAGTGCTGTTACTGGTTACTTCAATACGTCTGCCTAGCTCCATTGGGCTCTGGGGATGTTCTTCTCTGTCTGTTTACAAGGAGTAAATGAAAGATGCAACCTATTTCTGGGCTAAGCCGGGAGTCAGGGGAACTATCGAATAGCGGAGGTACATCCTAGACTCCCTGAGCAGCTGCTGCTTACAGCCTTTCAGTCTTGTAATTGCAAAATGAACATGCCCAACATAATGCATAATTAAATAACAACGTGCAGAAGAGAAACCTATAGGAGCCATAAGCCGAGAGAGAGAGAGAGAGAGGCAGGAAGCTGCTGCAGACCTGAAAAACTATTATTAAAAGGCCGCAGTTCCTGGGAAACAGTAATGTTTTCTAACAAGATTAGCAATGTGATTGCAGTTAGCAATATTTCAGAGTTATCATCGTCACAATTTCATTTCTAAACTAAAGGGTATTCATAGAGCAAAGGAGAGCAGTAAATCATTACACAAGCTGTTTCTTGCCTTCCCTCACATCTTCCAGTACAGATCACTTCTGCCATACAGCAGCACCTGCTACTCCAGTACTGAGTCCTCCCCACACTCACCACACAGCTCTGCTAATGCACCTCAGTCCTGCTCTGCAACACCTCCTGCTCCTCCAGTACTGAGTCCTCCCCACACAACACACAGCTCTGCTAATGCACCTCAGTCCTGCTCTGCAACACCTCCTGCTCCTCCAGTACTGAGTCCTCCCCACACACCACACAGCTCTGCTAATGCACCTCAGTCCTGCTCTGCAACACCTCCTGCTCCTCCAGTACTGAGTCCTCCCCACACACCACACAGCTCTGCTAATGCACCTCAGTCCTGCTCTGCAACACCTCCTGCTACTCCAGTACTGAGTCCTCCCCACACACACCACACAGCTCTGCTAATGCACCTCAGTCCTGCTCTGCAACACCTCCTGCTCCTCCAGTACTGAGTCCTCCCCACACAGCACACAGCTCTGCTGATGCACCTCAGTCCTGCTCTGCAACACTTCCTGCTACTCCAGTACTGAGTCCTCCCCACACACACCACACAGCTCTGCTAATGCACCTCAGTCCTGCTCTGCAACACCTCCTGCTCCTCCAGTACTGAGTCCTCCCCACACAACACACAGCTCTGCTAATGCACCTCAGTCCTGCTCTGCAACACCTCCTGCTCCTCCAGTACTGAGTCCTCCCCACACACCACACAGCTCTGCTAATGCACCTCAGTCCTGCTCTGCAACACCTCCTGCTCCTCCAGTACTGAGTCCTCCCCACACACCACACAGCTCTGCTAATGCACCTCAGTCCTGCTCTGCAACACCTCCTGCTACTCCAGTACTGAGTCCTCCCCACACACACCACACAGCTCTGCTAATGCACCTCAGTCCTGCTCTGCAACACCTCCTGCTCCTCCAGTACTGAGTCCTCCCCACACAGCACACAGCTCTGCTGATGCACCTCAGTCCTGCTCTGCAACACTTCCTGCTACTCCAGTACTGAGTCCTCCCCACACACACCACACAGCTCTGCTAATGCACCTCAGTCCTGCTCTGCAACACCTCCTGCTCCTCCAGTACTGAGTCCTCCCCACACAACACACAGCTCTGCTAATGCACCTCAGTCCTGCTCTGCAACACCTCCTGCTCCTCCAGTACTGAGTCCTCCCCACACACCACACAGCTCTGCTAATGCACCTCAGTCCTGCTCTGCAACACCTCCTGCTCCTCCAGTACTGAGTCCTCCCCACACACCACACAGCTCTGCTAATGCACCTCAGTCCTGCTCTGCAACACCTCCTGCTACTCCAGTACTGAGTCCTCCCCACACACACCACACAGCTCTGCTAATGCACCTCAGTCCTGCTCTGCAACACCTCCTGCTCCTCCAGTACTGAGTCCTCCCCACACAGCACACAGCTCTGCTGATGCACCTCAGTCCTGCTCTGCAACACCTCCTGCTACTCCAGTACTGAGTCCTCCCCACACACACCACACAGCTCTGCTAATGCACCTCAGTCCTGCTCTGCAACACCTCCTGCTACTCCAGTACTGAGTCCTCCCCACACACACCACACAGCTCTGCTAATGCACCTCAGTCCTGCTCTGCAACACCTCCTGCTCCTCCAGTACTGAGTCCCCACCACACTCACCACACAGCTCTGCTAATGCACCTCAGTCCTGCTCTGCAACACCTCCTGCTCCTCCAGTACTGAGTCCTCCCCACACACACCACACAGCTCTGCTAATGCACCTCAGTCCTGCTCTGCAACACCTCCTGCTCCTCCAGTACTGAGTCCTCCCCACACACACCACACAGCTCTGCTAATGCACCTCAGTCCTGCTCTGCAACACCTCCTGCTACTCCAGTACTGAGTCCTCCCCACACACACCACACAGCTCTGCTAATGCACCTCAGTCCTGCTCTGCAACACCTCCTGCTACTCCAGTACTGAGTCCTCCCCACACACACCACACAGCTCTGCTAATGCACCTCAGTCCTGCTCTGCAACACCTCCTGCTCCTCCAGTACTGAGTCCTCCACACACACACACCACACAGCTCTGCTAATGCACCTCAGTCCTGCTCTGCAACACCTCCTGCTACTCCAGTACTGAGTCCTCCCCACACACACACCACACAGCTCTGCTAATGCACCTCAGTCCTGCTCTGCAACACCTCCTGCTCCTCCAGTACTGAGTCCTCCCCACACACACCACACAGCTCTGCTAATGCACCTCAGTCCTGCTCTGCAACACCTCCTGCTCCTCCAGTACTGAGTCCTCCCCACACACACCACACAGCTCTGCTAATGCACCTCAGTCCTGCTCTGCAACACCTCCTGCTACTCCAGTACTGAGTCCTCCCCACACACACCACACAGCTCTGCTAATGCACCTCAGTCCTGCTCTGCAACACCTCCTGCTCCTCCAGTACTGAGTCCTCCCCACACACACCACACAGCTCTGCTAATGCACCTCAGTCCTGCTCTGCAACACCTCCTGCTACTCCAGTACTGAGTCCTCCCCACACACACCACACAGCTCTGCTAATGCATCTCAGTCCTGCTCTGCAACACCTCCTGCTACTCCAGGACTGAGTCCTCCCCACACACACCACACAGCTCTGCTAATGCACCTCAGTCCTGCTCTGCAACACCTCCTGCTACTCCAGTACTGAGTCCTCCTCACACACACCACACAGCTCTGCTAATGCACCTCAGTCCTGCTCTGCAACACCTCCTGCTCCTCCAGTACTGAGTCCTTCCCACACACACCACACAGCTCTGCTAATGCACCTCAGTCCTGCTCTGCAACACCTCCTGCTCCTCCAGTACTGAGTCCTCCCCACACACACCACACAGCTCTGCTAATGCACCTCAGTCCTGCTCTGCAACACCTCCTGCTACTCCAGTACTGAGTCCTCCCCACACACACCACACAGCTCTGCTAATGCACCTCAGTCCTGCTCTGCAACACCTCCTGCTCCTCCAGTAGTACTGAGTCCTCCCCACACAGCACACAGCTCTGCTAATGCACCTCAGTCCTGCTCTGCAACACCTCCTGCTATTCTAGTACTGAGTCCTCCCCACACACACCACACAGCTCTGCTAATGCACCTCAGTCCTGCTCTGCAACACCTCCTGCTATTCTAGTACTGAATCCTCCCCACACACACCACACAGCTCTGCTAATGCACCTCAGTCCTGCTCTGCAACACCTCCTGCTCCTCCAGTACTGAGTCCTCCCCACACACACACACACCACACAGCTCTGCTAATGCACCTCAGTCCTGCTCTGCAACACCTCCTGCTCCTCCAGTACTGAGTCCTCCCTACACACACCACACAGCTCTGCTAATGCACCTCAGTCCTGCTCTGCAACACCTCCTGCTCCTCCAGTACTGAGTCCTCCCCACACACACCACACAGCTCTGCTAATGCACCTCAGTCCTGCTCTGCAACACCTCCTGCTCCTCCAGTACTGAGTCCTCCCTACACACACCACACAGCTCTGCTAATGCACCTCAGTCCTGCTCTGCAACACCTCCTGCTATTCTAGTACTGAGTCCTCCCCACACACACCACACAGCTCTGCTAATGCACCTCAGTCCTGATCGACAGCACTCCTGCTGCTGTTCTCGTGGTGAGAGGAAGCTGAGAATGGAAGCTCAGGGCACAGAGGCTATGGGCATGGCTGTGGCTTTGTACATGGAGCTGGAAGGAAGTTTGCTGGACAAGTTTTACATGTATCACATTTTACATTTGTTAAAATGTATTGATCGCTTAATGCAAAAGGCCTAAGTGATGTACATAAAAACATTCAAATTTCAAAATGTTTTAGAAAACAAACTATTTCACAGCAAATATCAATGACTAAAATGTGTCCAAACTCAGCCAGTACACAGAATAAAATGCTGATATCATATCAGCTAAGATAAAGGAATGTTTTCAGTAATCCTCTGAACGTCTATAGACATGCAAACGTACTTCCACTGGAAAAGGATTGCACAGTGCAGGAGCAGCCCCGAGAAAGCACGCTCTCTGCTTAGGGAGAGGCGAGCACATCTGACAGAGGGGCTGTCAAGCATGCCTCTTTGGGAGGACCTTAACAAGACTGAAGATTGGTACAGTTTTAGCAGAATGTAAGACCAAGGTCAAGACCCTGAGCTAATTCATTTAAACACAATTATTCCTATTTTGTACGCCACTTGTTGGCGCACAGGAAGCCAATGCAAGCCCATGAGTATTGGAGAAATGTGTTCATTACACTCCGTTCCAGTAATGAGGTGTGCTTAACGTTCAATAATACTGAAGTGTTTGTAAAGAAACATCAGGGAGACCAAGATAAAGTGCATCACAGCAATCGATGAGAGGAACAACAGAAGCTTGAACTCCACAAAAACCGAGTTTGTGCAAAAGAGGTTATAATCATGAAACTACTTGCAATTTGTACAAATTTCTTTTAATGATGATTTTAATATGCTGATGAAATGAAAAATGGGAGTCTAGTCAGACACCCAAACTTTTGATTCTGTCATTCATGGAAAAAGACATCCTTCCAATAACAAGAGAAGAATGCTGAATCGTTGAATGAGCTCTGAATAAGCAAGAATTCTGTTTTGGACACATAAAGAGCTAGGTTATTCTGATCAGGCCATTGCCTGATGCTTGAAACACAGATTTGAAGATACTCAATGGCACCTTGCTATGTGGACTGAAGGCAAATCAAGAATTCTACGTCATAAGAACATAAGAACATGCCATACTGGGTCAGATCAAGGGTCCATCAAGCCCAGCATCCTGTTTCCAACAGTGGCCAAACCAGGCCATAAGAGCCTGGCAAGTACCCAAACACTAAGTCTATTCCATGTAACCATTGCTAATGGCAGTGGCTATTCTCTAAGTGAACTTAATAGCAGGTAATGGACTTCTCCTCCAAGAACTTATCCAATCCTTTTTTAAACACAGCTATACTAACTGCACTAACCACATCCGTACGCCCTATGGCATCACTTCATATTTATTTCCTGCCTTATCTTCTTTCCAGCTTGTTGCAAGCTTCCAAGTTCTCTTCCCTGTTGATTGTAACTTTGACTCATTCCTACTTACTGTTTATATTTCATTTACTTGAATAGTTACCCCAGTTTTTTATTCTTGTTAATTGTAAAGCGATCCGATATGGTTATTTACTATGAAGGTCGGTATATAAAACTGTTAAATAAATAAATAAATAAATCCTCTGGCAACAAATTCCAGAGTTTAATTGTGCATTGAGTAAAAAAGAACTTTCTCCGATTAGTTTTAAATGTGCCCCATGCTAACTTCATGGAGTGTCCCCTAGTCTATTATCCGAAAGAGTAAATAACAGATTCACATCTACCAGTTCTAGACCTCTCATGATTTTAAACACCTCTATCATATCCCCCCTCAGTCGTCTCCTCTCCAAGCTGAAAAGTCCTAACCTCTTTAGTCTTTCCTCATAGGGGAGCTGTTCCATTCCCCTTATCATTTTGGTTGCCCTTCTCTGTACCTTCTCCATCGCAATTATATCTTTTTTGAGATGCGGCGACCAGAATTGTACACAGTATTCAAGGTGCAGTCTCACCATGGAGCGATACAGAGGCATTATGACATTTTCCGTTTTATTCACCATTCCCTTCCTAATAATTCCCAACATTCTGTTTTATATATTTTATAATCATCACAATACTTGTAAAACTTTACAGATGGGACATAGGTAGATATTGAATAACACTGATGACAAGGCAAATCCCTGAGAAACACCAGTTTTGAAAGAAGAAAGGAAGAAATTGCAGCTGGAACTGGGGAGAACAGGAAAGGAGAAAGCCAAAGACCAGAAATTGTGCCGGGAACTGCGGAGAACAGGAAAGGAGAAAGCCAAAGACCAGAAATTGTGCCGGGAACTACGGAGAACAGGAAAGGAGAAAGCCAAAGACCAGAAATTGTGCCGGGAACTGGGGAGAACAGGAAAGGAGAAAGCCAAAGACCAGAAATTGTGCAAGGAACTGGGGAGAACACGAAAGGAGAAAGCCAAAGACCAGAAATTGTGCCGGGAACTGGGGAGAACAGGAAAGGAGAAAGCCAAAGACCAGAAATTGTGCCGGAACTGGGGAGAACAGGAAAGGAGAAAGCCAAAGACCAGAAATTGTGCCGGGAACTGCGGAGAACAGGAAAGGAGAAAGCCAAAGACCAGAAATTGTGCCCGGAACTGGGGAAAACAGGAAAGGAGAAAGCCAAAGACCAGAAATTGTGCCGGGAACTGGGAGAACAGGAAAGGAGAAAGCCAAAGACCAGAAATTGTGCCCGGAACTGGAGAGAACAGGAAAGGAGAAAGCCAAAGACCAGAAATTGTGCCGGGAACTGGGGAGAACAGGAAAGGAGAAAGCCAAAGACCAGAAATTGTGCCGGGAACTGCGGAGAACAGGAAAGGAGAAAGCCAAAGACCAGAAATTGTGCCGGGAACTGGGGAGAACAGGAAAGGAGAAAGCCAAAGACCAGAAATTGTGCCCGGAACTGGGGAGAACAGGAAAGGAGAAAGCCAAAGACCAGAAATTGTGCCCGGAACTGGGGAGAACAGGAAAGGAGAAAGCCAAAGACCAGAAATTGTGCCGGGAACTGGGGAGAACAGGAAAGGAGAAAGCCAAAGACCAGAAATTGTGCCCGGAACTGGGGAGAACAGGAAAGGAGAAAGCCAAAGACCAGAAATTGTGCCGGGAACTGGGGAGAACAGGAAAGGAGAAAGCCAAAGGACCAGAAATTGTGCCGGGAACTGGGGCGAACAGGAAAGGAGAAAGCCAAAGGCCAGAAATTGTGCCGGGAACTGGGGAGAACAGGAAAGGAGAAAGCCAAAGGCCAGAAATTGTGCCGGGAACTGGGGAGAACAGGAAAGGAGAAAGCCAAAGGCCAGAAATTGTGCCGGAACTGGGGAGAACAGGAAAGGAAAAAGCCAAAGACCAGAAATTGTGCCGGGAACTGGGGAGAACAGGAAAGGAGAAAGCCAAAGACCAGAAATTGTGCCCGGAACTGGGGAGAACAGGAAAGGAGAAAGCCAAAGACCAGAAATTGTGCCGGGAACTGGGGAGAACAGGAAAGGAGAAAGCCAAAGACCAGAAATTGTGCCCGGAACTGGGGAGAACAGGAAAGGAGAAAGCCAAAGACCAGAAATTGTGCCGGGAACTGGGGAGAACAGGAAAGGAGAAAGCCAAAGACCAGAAATTGTGCCGGGAACTGGGGAGAACAGGAAAGGAGAAAGCCAAAGACCAGAAATTGTGCCGGGAACTGGGGAGAACAGGAAAGGAGAAAGCCAAAGACCAGAAATTGTGCCGGGAACTGGGGAGAACAGGAAAGGAGAAAGCCAAAGACCAGAAATTGTGCCGGGAACTGGGGAGAACAGGAAAGGAGAAAGCCAAAGACCAGAAATTGTGCCGGGAACTGGGGAGAACAGGAAAGGAGAAAGCCAAAGACCAGAAATTGTGCCGGGAACTGGGGAGAACAGGAAAGGAGAAAGCCAAAGACCAGAAATTGTGCCGGGAACTGGGGAGAACAGGAAAGGAGAAAGCCAAAGATCAGAAATTGTGCAGGGAACTGGGGAGAACAGGAAAGGAGAAAGCCAAAGACCAGAAATTGTGTCGGGAACTGGGGAGAACAGGAAAGGAGAAAGCCAAAGACCAGAAATTGTCCCGGGAACTGGGGAGAACAGGAAAGGAGAAAGCCAAAGACCAGAAATTGTGCCGGGAACTGGGGAGAACAGGAAAGGAGAAAATCAAAGACCAGAAATTGTGCCGGGAAGTACGGAGAACAGGAAAGGAGAAAGCCAAAGACCAGAAATTGTGCCGGGAACTGGGGAGAACAGGAAAGGAGAAAGCCAAAGACCAGAAATTGTGCCGGGAACTGGGGAGAACAGGAAAGGAGAAAGCCAAAGACCAGAAATTGTGCCTGGAACTGGAGAGAACAGGAAAGGAGAAAGCCAAAGACCAGAAATTGTGCCGGGAACTGGGGAGAACAGGAAAGGAGAAAGCCAAAGACCAGAAATTGTGCCGGGAACTGGGGAGAACAGGAAAGGAGAAAGCCAAAGACCAGAAATTGTGCCGGGAACTGGGGAGAACAGGAAAGGAGAAAGCCAAAGACCAGAAATTGTGCCGGGAACTGGGGAGAACAGGAAAGGAGAAAGCCAAAGACCAGAAATTGTGCCGGGAACTGGGGAGAACAGGAAAGGAGAAAGCCAAAGACCAGAAATTGCTGCCGGAACTGGGGAGAACAGGAAAGGAGAAAGCCAAAGACCAGAAATTGTGCCGGGAACTGGGGAGAACAGGAAAGGAGAAAGCCAAAGACCAGAAATTGTGCCGGGAACTGGGGAGAACAGGAAAGGAGAAAGCCAAAGACCAGAAATTGTGCCGGGAACTGGGGAGAACAGGAAAGGAGAAAGCCAAAGACCAGAAATTGTGCCCGGGAACTGGGGAGAACAGGAAAGGAGAAAGCCAAAGACCAGAAATTGTGCCGGAACTGGGGAGAACAGGAAAGGAGAAAGCCAAAGACCAGAAATTGTGCCCGGAACTGGGGAGAACAGGAAAGGAGAAAGCCAAAGACCAGAAATTGTGCCGGGAACTGGGGAGAACAGGAAAGGAGAAAGCCAAAGACCAGAAATTGTGCCGGGAACTGGGGAGAACAGGAAAGGAGAAAGCCAAAGACCAGAAATTGTGCCGGGAACTGGGGAGAACAGGAAAGGAGAAAGCCAAAGACCAGAAATTGTGCCGGGAACTGGGGAGAACAGGAAAGGAGAAAGCCAAAGACCAGAAATTGTGCCGGGAACTGGGGAGAACAGGAAAGGAGAAAGCCAAAGACCAGAAATTGTGCCGGGAACTGGGGAGAACAGGAAAGGAGAAAGCCAAAGACCAGAAATTGTGCCGGGAACTGGGGAGAACAGGAAAGGAGAAAGCCAAAGACCAGAAATTGTGCCGGGAACTGGGGAGAACAGGAAAGGAGAAAGCCAAAGACCAGAAATTGTGCCGGGAACTGGGGAGAACAGGAAAGGAGAAAGCCAAAGACCAGAAATTGTGCCGGGAACTGGGGAGAACAGGAAAGGAGAAAGCCAAAGACCAGAAATTGTGCCGGGAACTGGGGAGAACAGGAAAGGAGAAAGCCAAAGACCAGAAATTGTGCCGGGAACTGGGGAGAACAGGAAAGGAGAAAGCCAAAGACCAGAAATTGTGCCGGGAACTGGGGAGAACAGGAAAGGAGAAAGCCAAAGACCAGAAATTGTGCCGGGAACTGGGGAGAACAGGAAAGGAGAAAGCCAAAGACCAGAAATTGTGCCGGGAACTGGGGAGAACAGGAAAGGAGAAAGCCAAAGACCAGAAATTGTGCCGGGAACTGGGGAGAACAGGAAAGGAGAAAGCCAAAGACCAGAAATTGTGCCGGGAACTGGGGAGAACAGGAAAGGAGAAAGCCAAAGACCAGAAATTGTGCCGGGAACTGGGGAGAACAGGAAAGGAGAAAGCCAAAGACCAGAAATTGTGCCCGGAACTGGGGAGAACAGGAAAGGAGAAAGCCAAAGACCAGAAATTGTGCCGGGAACTGGGGAGAACAGGAAAGGAGAAAGCCAAAGACCAGAAATTGTGCCGGGAACTGGGGAGAACAGGAAAGGAGAAAGCCAAAGACCAGAAATTGTGCCGGGAACTGGGGAGAACAGGAAAGGAGAAAGCCAAAGACCAGAAATTGTGCCGGGAACTGGGGAGAACAGGAAAGGAGAAAGCCAAAGACCAGAAATTGTGCCGGGAACTGGGGAGAACAGGAAAGGAGAAAGCCAAAGACCAGAAATTGTGCCGGAACTGGGGAGAACAGGAAAGGAGAAAGCCAAAGACCAGAAATTGTGCCGGGAACTGGGGAGAACAGGAAAGGAGAAAGCCAAAGACCAGAAATTGTGCCGGGAACTGGGGAGAACAGGAAAGGAGAAAGCCAAAGACCAGAAATTGTGCCGGAACTGGGGAGAACAGGAAAGGAGAAGCCAAAGACCAGAAATTGTGCCGGGAACTGGGGAGAACAGGAAAGGAGAAAGCCAAAGACCAGAAATTGTGCCGGGAACTGGGGAGAACAGGAAAGGAGAAAGCCAAAGACCAGAAACTGTGCCGGGAACTGGGGAGAACAGGAAAGGAGAAAGCCAAAGACCAGAAATTGTGCCGGGAACTGGGGAGAACAGGAAAGGAGAAAGCCAAAGACCAGAAATTGTGCCGGGAACTGGGGAGAACAGGAAAGGAGAAAGCCAAAGACCAGAAATTGTGCCGGGAACTGGGGAGAACAGGAAAGGAGAAAGCCAAAGACCAGAAATTGTGCCGGGAACTGGGGAGAACAGGAAAGGAGAAAGCCAAAGACCAGAAATTGTGCCGGGAACTGGGGAGAACAGGAAAGGAGAAAGCCAAAGACCAGAAATTGTGCCGGGAACTGGGGAGAACAGGAAAGGAGAAAGCCAAAGACCAGAAATTGTGCCGGGAACTGGGGAGAACAGGAAAGGAGAAAGCCAAAGACCAGAAATTGTGCCGGGAACTGGGGAGAACAGGAAAGGAGAAAGCCAAAGACCAGAAATTGTGCCGGGAACTGGGGAGAACAGGAAAGGAGAAAGCCAAAGACCAGAAATTGTGCCGGGAACTGGGGAGAACAGGAAAGGAGAAAGCCAAAGACCAGAAATTGTGCCGGGAAC